>NW_006913271.1:0-170659 GCF_000281105.1 Coniosporium apollinis CBS 100218
AACCCTAACCCTAACCCTAACCCTAACCCTAACCCTAACCCTAACCCTAACCCTAACCCTAACCCTAACCCTAACCCTAACCCTAACCCTAACCCTAACCTAACCCTAACCCTAACCCTAACCCTAACCCTAACCCTAAAGGCTACCTTATAAGCCTACTCTAAATAATATAAACTAGTTACTTATAATATTAGGTCTTAGCTTTCCTATATCTTCTATATATCTTTCTACTATCTCTACCTATACTTAAATACTACTATATTATTAATATCGACTTCTAATAAGCACTCTAAATAGTATAATACCTATAAGAGAATATTGAGTTATAACTACTATAAGTCTACTATTATCAAGTATAATATCTTCTATTCTACTATTACTATAAACTTAGATAATAACCGCCTGCTTAACTCTCCTACTAATACTAATAATAACGCCTATAATAATAATAACCCCTTTATTACCTTCTGCCGCTTCGCTAATAACTAGATCTCTAGCCTTCTAAATAGTGTTATAGGCCTACTATCCGCCCTCTCGCGCGAGCTAGAAGAGTAGCTGCCGCTCGAGAAGTAGCGGTGTCTGGTTACTAGCACCTCTGTAGAAGAAGCTAGGGCAAAAGACTTAAGTAGAGAGAGGTAGTAGCTGCGGAGAGGGGAATGGGAGGAGGAAGAGGATGTCGCGCTGGAGAGGCAGAAGTATTCCGTTATAGGAACCTCGGCTGAGGAGGCTAGAGCGTGGAAGGCGAGCGAGGCGTAGTGGATAAGGGAGGATAAATAGAATTTAGGATACTAATAACGTTAGGTCCTTGAATGTACACTCCCGTGACCTTCTAAATCTAAAGCCTCTTCCGCTACGCCTTCCGAGATATTACATAGTAACAAGCTATATCCTGACTCCTGCAACCGCACCTTCACCCGCCGGGCATGCTCTTCCATCTCCCGTGTATGGAGTAACGTCGCCGAGTCCTTATTGAGAGCGGAATCAAGACCATGGTACAGGACTGCTAGAGAAGTGGACTTCCATACTGGCCGCTTGCCTTCTCGTGAGCTTTGAATGACCGTCAGAAGAAGGAAGAGAATGCTGAGTGTTCCTATAGTTGCTGGAAGCGATATCCAGACCCAGCGAACGCCGATACAGGTATCGGCAATGAGAACTGTGCCTCGGGCGACACCGTACACACGGGTGTAATTCTGCTCCACCGCCGGTGACCCTCCAGTCTGCCGAATTGCTGCCGTCATCGAATTCGCTATACTGAGAAATGTCCAGTCGACAACGTCAAAGGAGCTGTTTCCTCTGCCGTAGAGGACATCTAGTAAGTCTGGCTCAGCCTTTGTTCCCTCAAACGATCCACCAGAGACGGTCCCGTTCCACAAGTGCCAGAAAAAGTTCGCAGCAGCATTCACAGACTTCTGACCGACCTGGAACAAACATCTGGAGTTGTACCACAGCTCAGTGGTCTCGTTGTTGTAGCAATAGTAGGTTTCCTTGCCCCCGCCCCAGTCTACTTGAGGCATATCCTTCCGATTATTGCATTGCATGCCTGATCTCGGCGGACTCGTGGATACCTTGCCTAGTGAATCATTGCTAAGCAGGCATAACTCGGGGTCCATGATCAAGGTCCTGGGAACTGTAATAGTGCGATCGCTGGTGTAATACTGGTACGTGTCGATCCACGGCGTCAAGGCGACTGTACGGTTCTTCTCTACCTCTTGTACTGCGCCGTTCCGCATGTGTGCATCGAAAGTCCTAGAGCAGAAGTACAAGATGCACTCGACTGCCATTGGTTTGAGATAGGTCTCCTCGCGTTTGGCATCGATATCGTCGGGCGTTGCGCACCGCCGAACCGAATAATATGAATATGGCTCGTCTGCGGAGCACTCCGAAGTCACTTTTGCAATCATCGAAAAGTTGCTGAAAGTGCCCGGGTAGTTGGGCAACTTCAGGGTTGAGAGTGTTGAGTTGGCCAGTAAGTACCTGTGGGGCCAATTAGAAAACCCATCACCGACAGGATGGTCGTAGCGAGTATGCAGCTTTTGTCCATTGGGCAGGGACATAGTACAGCGAGGCTCCCATTGTTCCGCCGATTGGTTACAGGAAGTAGTGACATACTCCGTGATATTGGCGCATTGATGACACACTCCTAAGGTAGTGTATCTGGAAAAGGTACAGTTCACACCAGGACAATGGTTTGAGACCGTCGAAGCGTTGATGACTGTGGATGCTGAACCGTAAATCCCACTGTAGACGGCCGCTTTCATCGCCATGGTGAGCCCGTACCATGTATCATCCCAAAGAGTATCGCTAGTGGTGCTGGACATAAACTCCAGCCGTCTTTCCCCTAAATATGCGTCGTACACATTTGCGGTCTGGATAGTAGCGGTAAGGTTGGTGACGGGAGTCTGACAGCTGCGAATGTCGATAATGTTTTGTGTAAAAGGATCAATAGCTAATGCAAGCACAGTGAGCAGGGCTCCAAGAAGGGCTAGTGTTCTGGGATGAAGAGTGATCAATTAGCTCTCAGTAATGTTGGCATGAGCTTCTAAAGAACTCACGGTCCATGAAACCAAAACAACAATCGGCTAGCACCCCAAGGGCCCCTGCTGGCTCGGTCGAAGCGGTCGAAGTCCTGTAGTTGATGGGACTTCTCGAACCAGAGCCATTTTAGCTGGCTGATAGCTGTAGGTACGATTGGTCAGCTTCTGACATTGTGAACATGATGAGCGGTTTAGAGTACCCTCTGCCACAACCACCATTGATGCTCCCTTTACGATTGTGGTAAGCACGGCGACCACGGCGTTGATTGAGACGCGATAGTGCTGCGGGGCCCAGTCGGATTGAGGCCGATCCTGGTAGCACGCAAGTATGGTTGTGATAACACCAAAGCTGACGACAACGACAATGCAAGATAGGAACTCCCAAAACCAGTCTTTTTGGTATAGATGATTCGAGAACTGTTGCAAAGCTTGCCAGACTCTCTTCTGAGAAGATGTATGTCCAGGTGACGGGGACGATTCTCGCCGCTCCGAAGATATCAAAGCCGCTAATGCTTCTTTCTGCACCACTTGCTTGTAGTCTTCAGCAGGGCTCATTATAGGATCCGGGGAGCTTCCAGGCTGTGATAGCGGGACGACGAGATTGATACTGTCGAAATCAAACTGGATAGTTGACGAAACTTCCGTGCTATCATCTCTGCCGTTGGAGGATAGAAGTGAAGACATGACTCAAGGGCATGCGGACCAGCTAACAACGTCGGTCCAACTCGTCAAGGAATATGTATTGCTGAAAACTACAGGAAGGATCAAGGCTGGCTTACGCGGCCGTTCGGGCTTGTTGACTTCTTTCCGAGTCAGAGGTGGACGCATTTATCGACGGACGACAAAGCGGATCACTAGCAAGCAAAGTAGAAGAATAGATTACAACAACAGCATAAAAGAGAAACGGTAAACAGGGAGCGTGAGAGAATGCGTTGTTCCATTATAGGTCCTTCTACTTGGCTTTCTTAGAGCGAGGCGCAGCCTATCTACCCCCGCATGTCGTGGCCAAAAAATCGTGCGCATCCTAATCTTGGCACTGTCACGAAGATCACTAACTTTAGCCTTTATAGGCGTCGAATAGTGCTAAAACTTAAAGCACACCTCATCGATAGATGCAGAAAGACGTTTAGAACGTCCAGTACGTATTAGAAGCATATTAGTTGCGGTATCAATAGTAGTGATGATGGGAAAGATCCGGTATTGATGTGGGGAAAAGCCTTGGTACGCAAGTATTTTTAGCCACGACGTGCCCTGCAAGACAAGGCTGGAACTGCAGAGGAGAGACGAAGTATCTACACTCGTACTACTATCTTCAGCCTTCCGCAAGTGCTGCTGCCATGTGCTTGTTCGAGCTCTCGAGCGGCCAAATACTTTTGAGACAGGTAACTATATTAATGTCAGTTAGTTGCGACCCCGGTGTTGAAAGACCAAGGTTAATCTGTAGAATTTTGATTCTTATTCGTGAAATCTGGTCAGCTTCTGAACCTAACCAATCCTTGACTGACTAGCAAGGACAGGGCTGAGAAACTGTGTGACAGCTCAGCCACATCCGGCACCGCGTTCATTATGCAGTCAACAAGGCCTCGAAGCATGGGATCTACATAGTTACTGCGTTGATGCGTTCCCTAACCGAGGTGTGAGCGATGGAAATTTCCATCTCTTTGTCCCTTACCCTGCCCTCCCTTGCCCTTGCTTAGTGGCCAGATCTCGCTCTTGAGAGTCCCTGGCGGCGAACTAGCGCCAGAAGAATATATCTCCCGGTAATAGTGCCGTTGCAGGGCTCGCGTAAGAAGATAGTAAAGCTGAACCACGGTTGCCGTCGGATGGGAAATCAGGACGCAGAGCCCCAGTGACTATACCGCCAATCCAGCGAGCTATGCTGAAGGTTTCGTGGGCGGACGAAGGAGAAGCCGCTCGGTGTGTCGACTAACCATGAAATTCCTCTTAGGAGTCTACCGCTGACATGTTGCTGCGTAGTATGTGGGAAACGCGTGAAAGAAGTGCTCTTTTAACAGGTCGGACCATGTGGTTGAAGCGTTTCAATCGCTAGATGAACTCTGTTTCACCTGGTACACAATGCTTTTTTAATGCAGCAGTTCTATCTGCATGCAATAGACGTAACCGGGAGCTAGAAAAGAAGCGGATCATGGATGCGCCCTACAAATATATTTCACCGCATCTCTTAGAGTCACTTATGTCTAACCTTCCTATCCGGTAGGGTCACGTAACCGTTGTTGATAAGTTTCACTTACTTGTTGAAAGGGTTAAGCAACGACCTTAACACAACATGCTAGGCAACACGAGGGATAAAATCCGTCTACAGATCTACAAACTATAGTATGAAAGATTAAGAGACGTACAGATCCCATCGTAAATCCTTGGGGAAACGAATGATGGAACAGGGCTGTTGTTGTAAGCCAGCCGGATCAGCGTATCACCTGCAGAACAGGTTAGTAACGATTTCTTGCCAGCCGCCTAGAGAGAGGCGATCGCGGCAAACGATGCGTTGACACTATATATCGCGGGAGAAGAAAACTGGAGGGAGAGCAACGTACCCTCGCGGTTATATTCCGGCCACCCCAATTCCGTTCTCAATCCTTCCCTCGGGTTTCTCACGAAAGTTGCCCAAGCGCGCATCACGAGCGCTCGAGTCTCGCGTTCAGCAGGCGAGTCAGGTAAGCCGCTGACGTCCTCCGAGCCGCCAAACACCATGTGAAGATCCGAACCGTGGTAGGCTGAGCTGTTTGGGTACAGGCGGAGGTTATCAAAGTCTCCGAAGTAACGGAACAGCCACGTCGGTACCCCATACTTGGCGCGGTTGTTGGCCTCATATGTATGTGGACATGTAAAAGCTTCGAGGTTGAAGACATTCCATGCCGCGTTGCTAAGAGTGACGTTCTGCCCGAAGGCAGTTACTCTATAGTAACCAGCTTCGTTGTCGGTGTTCCCCGCTAGGTATGGCTACGCAGGAGGAGCCTTAGAGTCAGCTTTTACGCAACCGCCCCTATCTCTACGCCGTACGGTGCCTCACCAGTCGAGCAAATTTCCCACTAGACGACAAGTGGGCATACGTCTCAGGTGCGAACACTAGCTGATTATCGACGGTCGCCTGGAAGGCCGCCTGCGCACGCGCCGGGCTCGCTGCCGCAGGTGGCCTTACTGCCGCAGCAGCAGCCAGGATCTCCGGGAAGGGCTTGCTTCTCATGCAGGCCATCAAATCTCCGATGGACCCGCAACCAAGCGTGGCCGATGCATTGAACCAATGCCGCGCAGCAAGCTCTTCGGAGTTAGTTGGAAAGCTGAAGGCGTTCCCGGAATGCGAGATCAAACCGGTAACAATGGGATCCTGAGTGTATGCGTAGGACCAAAAGTCCACGGCAGCGGCGCTGGCCGACTGGCCCATGATCACGATGCGGTTTGGATCACCTCCGAAGGCACGGATGTTGTGGCGTACCCATTCCACGGCGAGACGTTGATCGAGCAAGCCGATATTTTTAGGTCCCTCGGGAGCGCCTGGGAAGCCGAAGATGTTGACGCGGTAGTTCAGTGTGACGACTATGATATCCTCTGCGTCGGCGAGATATTGGCCATTATAGAACGGGGTGTTGCTTTCGCCAATAGTCCATCCTATGTAGTCGTTATTGGTCAGTTTTGCGGTATCGTCTAATAGCGCTAGAGCACATACTGCCGCCATGTATAAACACCAGAACAGGTTTTGCTCTCCTTTTGATTGCATTCGACCAGATGTTCAACGTCAAGCAATCCTCATTTTGAGTGTGGTTCAGTTGACCTGCAAAATTGGCGACGATCCGTAGTTCTTGCGGGGTCGCGTCAGGATAGATGACGGGTCTCGAAGGTCTTTGAGGACAAGTACTTGTGACATCCAGTCAGCGACACATGCTACTACCTGAATCGGAAACTTAAGAGAGCAGCCGGCTCGTCCATGACGCTTTTGACGGCCACGTAACGGTCTGCACTTACGCAGACTAGATATCCTGTAGTATTAGCCTTTTTCAACACAAGTATAGTACAACAGCCAGGCAAACCTACATATTCGGCGGCAACAAATGTCTCGTATGCGGTATACTTTTGCGGTGCCGCGAACCGAAGAGAGCCTATTGGGGGTTGGGCATAAGGGATACCTAAGTATTCCACCACCCGGCTGCGATTGACAGCCCTATGTCCTACCACAGGTCCATTGGCAGTTTGCACGGTGCAAGTAACTGGATGAGCAACAGCTGGCAATGAGAAAAGTAGAATAGATGCTAGCGATAACTTCATAATGCAGATCCTAGACCTCAGGTGTATCCGGATAACCAAGTGGAAGGCCCTAGTTCAAAGTTGCTTTTTAAATACGCCGCTTAAAGACAAGAGCGATCCGTAGTGAGAGCTGGGCTATTGTCGCGGGCATCATGGCTACTTTATTGCAGCTAGCCGACTGCGTTGAGCGGGGAACGACTGCGGAGTTGTCACAACCTTTGGGGGCTAAATCAAGCAAGCCCTTGAAGTCACGAGACGAACAAGGAGAAGGAGGGCGTGATGCCAGTATAGATTGGGGGCTATGTATCCAAGGCTTTGCTTGTCGCCTAATGGGGTTGTTGAGCGGCTGTGCACCAATGCCGCGGGCGGCACGGCTGGTTCCAGATATTTGTACGGCCGGTTGTTTTACCCGTCACGTGCTGAACACTGAAATCCAGCGGTGATGTTATTCCACCAGCTGCATCTTGTATATCCAGCTGAGTGAAGGCAGCATATTGTGACCACGACCGCTAAGCTTTCGGCGGTCCTTAAACTTACAGGCGTTTCTTCAAACTTGTACATTCCTTCGTGATCGGCAAGGATGTGGCATACATACCCGTGCTATGCAAGAGAGTGGTAACTGGTAAGAAAGCATGGCTAAGAGCTTCATTGATTGTATCAACTACAAGAGGGAAGCTGGTTACACACAAGATGCTAAGGATACCAGGTTCCGCCTTTCGGTTGACGCGTGATGTCCAACACTCCTCCTGGTCTCGCGTTTACGTCCTTGACCCGCTTTTCGAGCAAGAATCTACGTCCGCGCAACATATCTGGCAGAGGGACAGAGCGGTAGCGGCACTGCGGTCTCTAGACGCGGCGAAGGACATGGATGAGGAGCAGCTGCGATGTGATATCTAAGCGTTGATGCGGGAACTTATTTTGTATTCTGTCTCATAGCCCATCTTGTCTGCTCCTCGAACACCGCCAACTCCTCGCCATCCAGATGCTTGAGGCCCTGCTCCCTGAGTTCTGCAAATATCTCAAGCGCTTGCTCGTAGTTATCGTTCGAGGTCCACCCGTCACGATGCACAAATCCATCCAGCGACGCCCAGAAATCCGCCTTCTCGTTCCATCCGTCCGCGTTTTCATAATGTGCTTTCAGTTCTTCGTCCGAGAAGCTTATTGGACAGGGCATCTCGCTGTTAAAATCATTCCAGTGACTATAGTCAGTGCGTTTTAGCGGTACTTTTTGATTGCGAGACGAGGAACAGACAAACCGGGCTATTCGGATAAGACACTCTCTAAAACGTATGATGCTTCCGTCCCACGTATCAGCGGCGAAGTCGACCGTTTCTCTCCTTGTACGACCATGTTTCAGATAGAGAACCTCATGGAGGACTGGGTTGACTTTGGCGGTACCCGCTTCATACATGTGCAGAACGATAGACCTCTCAACCTGATCACGAATACGAGCCTTCTCGTTGGGGTCTTCAAGCACTTCGTAGTTGTCGGGCAGCTTCAGCATGACCTTCCCATTGTGGTCTACAAGCCGCGGATGCCGTGCTTGCAGGAAGAGAGGGCCAGCCCAAGCCCCCTGCCAATCAATTAGGCCTGTAATCTTGTCCCCTTGAACGAATAGATTTGGAGCTTGTAGGTCCCAGTGCCATATGGTAGGTCTGATAAGCTCTTGCTTGTTCGGTAGGAGGTAAGGTACAGAGTCCAGGAACTTTCGGTAGAGTGATATGTGGGTGTCGGTAAAGCTCTGTGCTTCGTATGCGGCATAGAGATTGGTCGTCGGCTTTGGTTTGGCGTAGCGGCTGATCCAAGAGATTTCCCGTTTGGCAATTGCCTTCAGATAATCTTGTGAACATGTCCAAGGGCCGCGATCAGTGTTCATGGATGCCCGTTCCTTATTCCAGAAGTCTCTGTCGACAACCGGTCCAACCACGAAACGGGCTCCGACTTCTTCTCTCTGTGAGCGAGAGACGGTGCCTGCTAACTCGGCTTTTTCACAGCCCGCAAATGCGTTTCGTGCGAAGTAAATATTCCCGTAACGCGTGAAGGACAAAGAGAGCAACTTCTTCTCGACTGCGATTACTTCGTTAACTATTTGAACCTTGCTAGTAAGTTCCATGTTGCGCCAGAGCTCCCCGAGCTGTGTACCAACTGCTTCCTCCATCACGATATACTCCGCACCCACAGGATTGTCGGCTTCCGCGCTCCAAGCGAAGACCTCTGGAACAGGGATTCCAAGGATTGTTCTAACGAAATCCATAGTCGCGACCTCGGAGGCAGTTGTCTTGAATGCAGGGCCAGCATTGGGATTAGGTATACGCGCAATGGCAACGGAACCATTGTCCATGACGAGCCGGAAGACCTTGTTGAACCCACCCTCCGCTAGTTTGGTCACAGAGACACAGTCCTGCGCGCCAACACTTCGAGCTGCAACGCGCTGGAGCTCGTGTACGTTGAATCGTGTGTATCGTTCTAAGAGTTGCGCATCCTCGTCCCACAGCCACCGGCCGCTGGTGTAGCGAAAGAAGTCTTCATATCGAGAGTCCGAAGTATCTGAGATTGCTCGGGAAGGGTGACAACCATAGGCGCAAGGCTTGGAGAAAGTGCGGTGTCTTAGTAACGAAGAGCGCATAACGAGCGCTGCAATGACCGGTTGGCGGAGAGGGGTGAGGAAATGAGGCATGACTGCCAATACGACTGCCGGCAGATCATGGCTATGACTTGAGCAGTGACGCGAAGTGAAAGGACGTTGGCGCTGGAGTTTGAGTTGAGAGATTACAGTGTTGGCCTCTTCTGGTGGTTGCAACACGCTTACGAGCTTATATGCGCCGCCTCTCGCCTAGCCCTTCGAACTCAGCTCTGTATGTACCCATTCTTCGACGATAACGTTTGCCCACCAAAGATGGGGCTGGCGGTTTGTGTCACCCGGACGCTCTCAAGTCCGGGATTTGGCAAGATCAATCCCAGGCAGCGGGTTGCAGCGGCCTCAGGAAACCTCGGAATCGCACGGAATAATGCTCTGCCATCAGCCCCGCCGTCATCGCGCATGGAGAACCTCCTTGCACCCTGCTCGTCTGCAGGTGGCCTGCCATGCGGTTTGCTCCGTATCCGAGCCCATTCATTGGCTAGAACCGGGAAACGCGCTTCTGTAACCTATCAGATCGTGTACCATGCAGCGTGCATACCCTACAGTAACGGACACTAACCACCAGAGGTGAGATGGAGGTGTAGCAGCGCCGCTATCCAACTCCGGTACCTTGCTTGTGTCACCCCCGCATTTGGATCCCCACGTTTTCCACATGTTCTACAACCGATCAGGCAGGTGGTACTTGAGTACGTACTCAACTTCGTGAACGCTTTCACCTCAACCCTGTTGCATCACCCCTCACCGTCATGCAGCAACCCAGAGATTACGAGCTTGGGATGGCTAGCGACGCCGATGATCCGGGATGAAGCTCTGCGGAGCTCGACAGCTGCTGCCGGTGATGCATATATCAAGCTCCTCGCTGCCCGCGCTGGACGTGTTGTCGTCACAACGCGGACTTGATCCTTTTCCGCAGAGCTTCAGTTTCCATCAGAATGAAGTCCGCCTTTACATTTGCGTTAGCCTTCGGGACGACGGTGTACGCTTGTCAGCGGGACCACTCCGCCCTGGGCCACTCCCAACACGCATCTCGTCGGCTGTCGAGGCGTCAGGCAGCTTTCCCGCCTACTCTGACCGAGCAAGAGTCAATTCTTGCCAATTCCTTCGACAACAACACGATCAGCGATTGGTCCTACTACTACACCCACGGAGATCACGTCGCTGGCCGTAACCGAAGCCAGGCGCAGTGGACCGCAGACCGGTGGTCTGAGAACGGCTTTACATCTTCTTTGGCAGAGTATCACGTCTACCTAAATTATCCCGTGTCCAAGTCCATCACTCTCTCGTACCCGAACGGCAGCAGCTACACTCCGTCTCTGGAAGAAGATGTGTTACCGGAAGACGAGACAACCGGCTATCCAAACCGAATCCCCACCTTCCATGGCTACTCGTTCACCGGCAACGCTACGGCAGAGTACGTCTACGTCGGTCGTGGGCAGCAGGTCGACTTTGAGCGCCTAGTAGAGCTCGGTGTGCCGCTCGAGGGGAGGATTGCCCTCGCGAAGTACGGCGGGCCTTTCCGAGGGTTGAAAGTCAAGAATGCCCAGTAAGAACCAGAACCCAAGCTGATTGGAGAGCTACTAAAACATGATATGATAGGAACTATGGTATGATAGGAGCGATCATCTTCACAGATCCCGGCGACGATGGCAACGTGACCGAAGCGAACGGCTATGCCGCCTATCCAGATGGACCAGCGCGGAACCCGAGCTCTGTTCAGCGAGGGTCGGTCCAGTTTCTGTCCACATATCCCGGCGATCCTACAACACCGGGCTATCCATCAAAGGAAGATTCACCGCGGGCAGACAAGGGCGTTGTGACCCCGTCCATCCCTTCGATCCCTATCTCCTACGAAGAAGTCATTCCCCTCCTTGCGGCACTAGACGGCTACGGCACGCCCGGGAACCAGGTCAACCGCACTCGCTGGGTAGGTGGGCTCAACGTCACCTACAGCACCGGCCCAGCACCCGGAGCTGTCATCTCGATGTCGAACGTAATGGAGGACGCGTACACGCCTATCTGGAACGCGGTCGGAGTGATAAACGGCACGAGCCAAGATGAGGTCCTCATCATCGGCAACCATCGTGATGCCTGGCTGATTGGAGGCGCTGCTGATCCCAACTCCGGCAGCGCTATCATGATTGAGCTCTCGAAGGCCTTTGGCAGACTGATCGAGACCGGGTGGCAGCCCAAGCGGACTATTGTGCTCGCTTCGTGGGATGCTGAAGAGTACGTTGTCTTTTCCTTCGAGTAAAAGTGGGAATTATAGACTTACTCGGTGTGCCGCTCGATTAGATACGGACTTGTGGGATCTACAGAGTGGATGGAGGAGTACATTCCCTGGCTCACAGGAAGCGCGGTGGCCTATCTCAACATCGACGTGGGCTGCTCCGGACCGCGGCCGTCGCTAAGTGCTACCGGAGATTTGCACACGATTGCGGTCGAGACGATGCGCAAAGTCATATTCCCGCAGGGCGAAGCGATGAATGAAACCCTGTTTGACGTCTGGTTCGCTGAGACACAAGGCGTAGTAGGCGTGCTTGGTTCCGGCTCCGACTACACCAGCTTCCTGCACAGAGGCATCAGCTCCGTACGTGCGATACTCATCTTCCCCTTCCAGCACGAAACACTAACACCCTCTCCACTAGCTTGATGTAGGGAGTGATGCAGGACCGGACGATCCTGTATATCACTACCATTCTAATTACGACAGCTACCACTGGATGGTGACCTACGGCGATCCTGGATTCCGCGTCCACACGGCAATGGGCCAGTACTTGACCCTCCTAGCTTATCATCTTTCTACCGACGACCTCCTCCCTTTCGACATCCCCAACTACGCCGAGCAGATGCAGCTATACTACGACCAGCTACTCGCCGTCATCAACTCCACCTCTTCGCAGCTCGACACGAGCGAGCTCCTCGCCGCCATCGACGTCTTCGAGACACGCGCCGCGGAGGTGGTGGCGCTGCAAGGGCAAGCTCAAGCCACCGGTGACGCGGCACTGCTTGAGGTCGTGAATCGGAAGTACAAGGACTTCTCGCGCGGCTTCACCAGCCAGGGGGGGCTGCCGGACAGGGAGTTCTTCCAGCATGTCTTGTTTGCGCCGGGATTGGATACTGGGTACGCGCCTGTTACGTATCCTGGCATCACGGAGGCGCTGCAGGCGGGAAATGTGACACTTGCTGCGGAATGGGTGACCAAGACTGCGAATGGGATTTTGGTTGCCGCCAATATCCTGAAGACGTGAGAGTTTCGTGTGAGAAGTCACACATACTGTCGATGTTCTTCGTGGATGGCGTGAAAAGTGGGAAAATGAAAGAGATGAGGATGAGACACGAGGTAATGCTATAATATACAGCTGTAGATAGCCAGGTATGAGAAACGACAGATAGCAACTTCGCTGATGAACGCCGAAGATGGTGCTGTGAGCAGAGACAGTGCCAGAGATGCGAAAAGCCTGCCCCTTGCCGGACATCACCTGCATGCATCATGTTAACCATGAGTAATCCTCCAAAGTCGTACCCTCCACATAGCCAACAGCAAAACGCAAGAACCCCGCACTGCCCGACTCCGCATCACTCACCTACCCACCCCTTCCACCAGCCCTCAAACCCAACCCCCTCCCCACCGCTCTCGCACAACCTCACCACCGCGACCGCCACCGCCCCAATGATACCACAGCTCCCCAGCACCTGCACAAGCAACCAGCACCTCTTCCTAAACCCATCCCCCCACTCACACAGCCCCAGTGGATCCCTTGGATTCCTCAACGCCCCACCCCTCTGCCACGTACCGCCCTCCTTCCATGCGTCGGCCTTATCGCCATGCTTCACGAGCGCCCATTCGACATCCACGGCCGGCATGCCCATCCCCGCCTTTCCCTCCGCCACCTCATCACCCACGCGCTCGAGCAACCACCGCTTCCGCTCCCCCTGCTGCAGTTCCGCGTACCGCCTCCGCTCGTTCTCGAGACTCCGCTGGAGGTCCGTGGCCCATTTCGCGAGTCGCACCTGCGCGAGCCGCTCTTCGCGCTGGGTGTGGTCCCGGTATTTCGCGAGCGCGTAGCTTGCGGTTACCATGTCGAAGGCCGAGGCGGGGGAGTGGGGGCGGTGCGGGACGAGGACGCCGGAGGGAGAGGCGGAGAGGAGCCGGGATGAGAAGGGAGAGGAGCCGGTTGAGAGGGGAGAGGTGGATGCGGCGGCTGCGGCGGCTGCGGGGATAGTGGTGGATGTTAGGTCTAGAGCTTGGCCCTGAGGGCCGAGGTGGTGGGGGAAGTTGTGCATCAGCATCGAGTCGGCTGTTGGGCGCGGCAGCGCGGAGCGCCAGCGGAGAAACTTCTTGACGGCTGAGTGACGGAGCCAGGCGATGTTGTCGGGGTCGAAGACTTGGGACACCAAGGCGGTAAGTTCGGATGGTAGGAGAGGCTGGACGTAAGAAGGTGACATCATGAGAGAGGCGTCCATGTCGGCTTCATTGTCGGGAGCTGATGAGACGGCGTATGGGGGACAGGGTATCGCCAGTACGGTTGTGTTGCTTGCGTCTGGCGAAGCGGCGGCGGCGGCCTGCTGGGCTTGCACGGCGGCGACGGCGTCTTCTGTTGTTTTGCCAAATAGAAACGGTCGGATGTCGGCTTCACGGAGGGATTCGAGGATCTGTAGCTTGAAGTTTACGGCCTCCACTAAGCTCAGTACGTCTGAGCTGCTGAGCACGGGAATGACGTTAGTCAAGTTCGAGAGTCGTCGAAGGTGTTCGAGGGGGCCCTCTAATTGACTTGCTGTTCACTGTTAGCACCTCCTGTTTTCCCGGAGGGAATGTGTAACGTACGATGCGAGACTACGCAGAGAACAACGTCCACCTGGATGCCGCCACCGCCGCTTAGAATACTCAACAGATCTCCATCGCTCATTGACACAATGGACATGTTGCGGTGAAACAAGGACTCCACGTGTTCGCTGGCAGGGTCATTGGTCTCCATTGGTTTCTGACCTGGCGTATCAACGAAGCACAGATTCCTCTCCAATACCGCGTCTCCAGAGCTACTCTTTCTTCTCCTCAGCACTCTGCTTTCATCCATATCTGACCACCATTGTGGATAGGCCTTCGTGCTTGCATGGATTTCTGTGATGCTGGCCGTACCCTCCACGCTCTCCTTGGCCTTCTTGGCCTTCGACTGCTTCGATTGCGGAACTTGAAGGACAGGCGTGGTTGAGCTCAGCGGGTCGACATGCACAACATCCTCGCAAACCTGCACGATGCTCCTAATCAGGCTCGTCTTGCCCACCCCCCTTGGTCCCACAACCATGACCTTCAGCCTCCCCATCCTCTTGCCCCTGTCCGTAAATGGCCTCCGTGTCGGCATCTGTATGCTCGGCATGACCAGCTGCGGCAAACTCGCATCTCCTTCCGTGCCCTTATCCGGCCCTGCCTCTGCATCCTCCTCATCCTCTTCGCTAGACGCGATCGCCTGACTAGCCACGCTCTCCTCATCGCTCAGCCTGAAGCTCATCAAACTCGCGCTCTTTGGCGTGCTTGCCCCCGCCTCGGACGCCGGCATCGGGCTCTCCATATTCAGCGGCGTCAGCGTCTCCGACAGCGTCGCGAAGCTGTTCCTCCTCGTGTGGCCCTTCCCGTCCTTCCCGTCCTTCCCGTCCTTCCCGTACGCCGCAACAGGCGAACGACTCATGTTGCGCAGTCTGCTGCTCGGACTGCCGTACTCCGACGGGGGATGGATGCCCGCTATGCCTTTGCCCATCCACGCCGTGTCCGCGACGCTGCGCCGTTTTGCTGAGCTGGTCGCGCTGCCGGTGTGACTGCCCGCATTGCTGCCCCTCCTGCTCTTCTTCTCCCCATCGTCGTCTTCGTGCGCTGCATCGGCGCGAGAAAAGGACTGGGCGAGAGCATCCTCGAGGCTCTGGACGCCGTACGTGCTGTCCTTTGGTCCTAGCGTCGACGCCTCAGCCATCTGCTCCATCTCGCTCTCGCTCCGTAGGAAGAAGGTTGTAGGCGCGGCGGAGGCCTGCGAAGGGGTGGTGGTGCTGTTGTCGGCGACGCTCGACTTGCGGGAGCGGGAGGGCGCTGCGTCGCCCTTGCTCGAGACCCCCATCTAACGTAGCTCTGGCGTGCTTCGTAGGTGATGAGGCCCAGGACGGCCCCCAGGTTTGCTAGATGGCGGTGGCGGAGATGTTAGGATGCGCGGTCAGCTTGTGTATCAAACCCCTCTGGCGGCGAGGCGGGGGCATGCAAGGGCGTTGCGAAGTTGAATCGGGCGCGCAAGTGGAGGTGGCAAGATGGATCGATATTGGGTTCTTCGCGCTGGAGTTCCTTGTTATGTGCGAGTAGCAACAAGCAGAAGATATATAGACTGCGACATGGAGTGGCTGCTCAGTATCAGTGATGGCTGTCGTTGCTGCGGCGTGACAACTCCCTGCGTCCCGGAAGCTGCGTGATTGGTTGTTGTGTGTATGCACAACATCATCACTTTTCGCCATCTCTCCCGTAGTTTAGGGCAACCGCGAGCAACACGAGAATGGGGTGCGCCGTCTTTGTAAGCATGTATCAGTATTTGGCCTATGCAAGTTGAAGATATTGTAGATTACACGATAAGCAAGTCCGCTGCCGCTCTATCACCCTCTCTCTTGAAGCTCCACACAAAGCAAGCTACACGGAAAGCATGCTGGATGGTTGCAAGCCAAGCAGGTACCTTCGGACGCAGGAAGCAGCTTTGCAAACAGCAAACGTCAAGCGATCCCTCAACCTTATGTGGCATCCAGACGGTCAGAGCCTGGGCTAACCAACATGAGGCGGGCAAACGAAGAGCAGAAAAACTGCAGACTACACAAGCAATAGAAGCAAACCCAATTCGCTATGCAAACCAAACAAATGCGAATAGATCCGTGCGGGGAGAAGAGTACATCTAGACACTTTTGTGCAGACCGACTTTCGAACTTAGAGTACAGGCAAGGGGGGAAGACATCAATCGTGACATACATGTCGAGAAAGTCGCCGGGTATTACACGAGAAGGGGATCATGTACATGGCATGTACGTTTCGCTAACCGTCGCGCAGGCTTCTGTGCGGTGGGAGAACGGTAAGCAAGTCCGCCGTATGCTCTGCATAGTCCGGTCATGTCTTGCGGCGGAGATAGTTGAAGGTACCAGAAGACTATGCAGCCTGAGGACCGCCACGACCGCGAGGAGTGACATTGCCACGGCCACGGGGCGGAAAGCCACCGCGAGGACCGTCCTGCTTGAAGCCGCCACGGCCTTGGCCGCCGCGACCATCGCCGCGACCACGAGGTCCACCAGGTCGCCCGCGGAATGGCTCGTACTGGCCGGGACGCATGCGCCGCTCTTCGACGATAAGCTGGTCACTCCCAACAACAAGCGGGTTTGCGGCGATGGCGGCCTCATAACCCGCAGGGGTAGCAAAGTCGACAAACGCACAGCTCTGCATGATCGTCAGTAATATCCTGCGTACGAGATAAGGCTGGACCTACCCTCTGTCGAGAAATGTCGAGATAGCGGAGCTCGCCGTACTTAGTAAGCGCAGATCTCAAGGCTTCTCCTTCGATGCCTTCGTGCACATTCTTGATATACGCGCGGGTGTTCGGCTGCTCGGTAACAGTTGATTGCGCCTGAGCTCGTGATTGGCGCTTGTTGTCTCCACCGACAGCTTGCCAGCCAGACGATGAGTCCCCTTGACTGGTCGCTGGTGATGTTTCGCGCGCAGGAGCTGTAGGAGTGGCCGGTGTCTCCGAAGCCGATACACTCGGTGCGGACGCTTGAGCGGGGGCCGGGGCAGGGGCAGGAGGAGCTGCCTTGGGCTGCTGCTGAGCGGGGGAGAGGCTCGAGGTTGGAGCTTTCGGAATCGCCACACGGTTTGCAGACGCGGCAAGACTTGCCCACGTCTTCGGCGCAGCGGGCTTTGGAGGCGGAGCTTGAGCTGCTGGCGGGGCAGGCGCGGGTTTGGCTGGTTCAGCGACCGGTGACGGCTTAGGGCTCTCGGGCTTTTCCGGTTCGAGAACCTCTTCAGCGACAGGGCTGTCCATAGCGGCTACAGCTTCGGCGGCTTCAGCGGTGCTTGGCGCATCCTCTTGGGATTCCTCGGCAGTGGTTGCAGCAACTGGTGCCTCCTCGGCTTCATCAATGTCGGTCTCGGGAACAGGAGTGCCGTTGATTACTGCAGCTGGGGGCGGTGAGGTCTCCTTCTCGGCGGTCTCATCCTGCCGAATGACCTCTTCGAGCTCCTTGTCGACTTGTTCCGCGTCGTATCCCTGAGCAGCAGTGTCCTCCGAGCTCGTAAGGGTCTTTGGTGTAGGGTCTTCGGCAGGTGGTGCTGGTTCTTCGATGTCGGCAGTGGCTGCAGGCTGCTCTGGTTGTGTCTCTTCACCCTCAACGAGCTCCTCCTCGTCTTCCTTAAGATACCGGAAGATGTCGTTCAGAACGAAGTATCCGTTGGTCTGCTCGGCAAGGACAAAGGTTTGAACGAACTTTCGACGGGGTTGGGACTTGTTGGACATCTCACCAATCACTTGGATGACGATGCTAGAGTCAGAACCCTGAGAATCGACGTTCGTGACGCGCACCTTGCAATCTTGGAAATCAAGTTCGCGGATGCGCTCGTTGATCGCCTGCCGGATGATACTCATGTCAGTGCATGCTTTCGGAGGGCCAGGGTTACGTTGCACTCACCTTCTGACCTATGCAGACTGGCAGCTTGGTTTCCTCGTCACCGGAGACGAACTGCGAGCGTTTGTTGTAAAACAACTAAGAGACCTGTCATTACGGAAGGTCCCATGCTACGAGATGCTAAGGTTGAAATCGACTCACGTATAGCTTCTCGGGCTGTCTGCTGAGAGTGGTATAGTAGGACTCAACGAAGTACCATCCAACCTCGTCCTTGGGAACCTCAGCGTGCGGTTGCTCGCTGGACTGCTGTGCGTTTGCTGTAGCGGCACCAGCACCATAACCTGCGTTGGCGGAGGTAACATTGTTGGTGTTGTGGGCGCCATAGTTGTGCTCTGAGGCGCCATAACCCTGCGTCTGATGGGACCCGAAGGTGCCATTGACCGGCATCGTTCCGTGCTCGGTCGCCATGTTTACCAGATGATGATGTTTGAGTGCGGGTTCTAGACGTGTCTCGAGGTCTTTCGGAAGCTCGGGTGCAGAGGTGGGTATGCGAAGCTACGCAAAGCTTGGCTCGTCTAGGTTGCGCGTCAATCAACCGGACTAGACTGGCACTTAGACAGTGCGTACTCACATCAGTATCTGGCAGGTCTATGAGGGTCAAGAGCAGTAGCACGACGGGTATCCACAGTCGAAGAGCTGTCAAACCAACGCTCGGCAAAGACGTATAAGATGCGGAAGCGGGAAGTTGAAGTGAAGAGCCGAGCTGACAAGTGTAGTAAGTGGAAATGCAGACGGTCGATTGATGGACTGACGCGAAGATGGGATGTCGGGTGATGTGTGGCAAGCGGGTCAAGCGTGTGAGGCTCTTTACGGTGAGGTGTTGTGGAAAGTGACAATTTGGTCAAGGAAGTTCCATCGACGTTCGCCAAGCCTGTTTGCGGCCAAATCTCATCCGACACGCCGGATCCCGCGCCTTCACGACAGGAACGGTCTATTCTTCTTCACCCTCTGTCAAATAAAGTACTGAAGCTGATTGAGGGACGCTCCATCACTGGTTTGCCGGCATCGACACTCTTTATGGTCAACACGTTTGACCAGGCACGGTACGATCAAGCACACTCATGTATTCTGGTTTCAAAACCCTCTGGGGGGAAACGAGAAGCCGCAGCTGTTAGAGATACTGGTACTGGTTTGGTGACTGCCAGCCAGCCATGCCAGAAACAACTTCCAGCTACCAAATGGCAGAAATCTCAAACTCCGGCACTCCCAATCGAAAAACTAGGAGAGCGGGAGAGAAACCTGTAACTCCATCAAACTAAATGTTGTAACCCGGGCAGGAGCTGGCCCCGGCCTTTACCCTGGTGTATTCTTCGCTCTGTTCGGTCAAGACACTGCACGCGGGTCATCCACCGTCAGGTTGTCGAAGGGCTTTCAGTGTTACTTTGCAACTATTATCGACTGGGGCTGCCAAATCTTACAAGGAGGTTCAAGCGTTTCTACAAGTCACGGCAAGGGCTTATGATACTATGTTCCGTCAACTGGTAATGCAACAACTGTGTGGCCAAATTCCGTAAAGACAACCTTCATCTAGTCGTTCCAATGCAAACTCAAGCCTTTACAGCAAGCTCTCAGCCCTTATGGAGTATCTTACACGACCTAAATTTCAATGACCCCTACCATCGCCCGCAGTCGTGTGCACTCTGCCGCCAAAATCAGGTCCGTGGACCTTCCGTGCTCAGAGAGGGAATATTTGCCGCCGCCTCACCAACATGACGTCCAGCGCAGACACTGAACTCCGCACGGCCTCCACCAAATGGCGTACCTCCCCCAAGAGGATCACCACCACGTGGCCCCTGTGGACCTTTCGGGCTGTCCGGTTCGCCCTTGTCGCAAAGTTGGTCCGCGGTTGTAAGGGGCTTGTCTTCTTCACGGGGCTGGTGTATCTGACCTCCGGAACTTTGCAAGCAGTGAGTGTTGTGAGCTGGGCCGTCCTCATCGCGCTGAGCTTTGCCGACTTGACAGTGTATGACAGGCCCGCCGTGTTCGATGTCGGAGATCATTTCTTCGGTTATTGCTAAGTTTGATTGATGGTTTGAGATCTTTCTAATGCTCGTATGGTTCTGAGGGGTTTCGCTCCCAACTACTAGAGCTAGCACTGATGAATGATCGTGTAAGGAGTCTGGGGATGAGGCTTGAACTAACTGAGGAAGAGAAGGGCAGTGACGAAGACTTGATATGACTCCCGAGGTGGCGAGAGGTCACCGGGCATGACGCTATCACGCATCCACAGGGTTGACGTAGAATGGAGTGAAGTTCATGTGCATGACAGGTTGCGCAGTGATTGCACCCTGTGGCGCGCGGTGAAGAAACCTGTGATGGATCTCCATCTAGCCGTTATATTACACATGCTTTGAAAAAGCCGCCGCAATTCTCACGATTATTGCGAATGATGACCATATCGTACTAGAATTAACACAAGATGTTCAGTAAACTCACGCATTCATGCATGGATGACTTAAAGTGTCCTATATTTACAATCTAAGCGCCCGTTCTATCGGCATCTAGCTGCTTGAAACGCACACATATTGATGAGATCTACTAGGCTGAAAGACAAACATCCATCCCTGTTGTCTCTCGCAAAGCATGACTAGGCCGTCCAAGAAAGTCCAGTGGACATCTGCGCGTAGCGGCGGCGACAATACAAAGAAGAGATCTAAGATACAAAGAGCAGTAGAAGCTAAAACATAGTAAGATAGAGAGAAGTATGCGTAAGAGGAGAGGAGGCAAATGCCGGCACTACCGGTATCAGACAAGAAAGGAAACGGGAAGAGGGCCATCTAATCCTGACAAGAGTATCTGGAGGTTGAGACATATGGTGAATCGTGAAAGCAGAACAGCGATCTAGCGTGTCTGGGGGCCAGCACTGCTAGCGTAGTGTAGTGGAAAAGGTAGTTCACTCGTTCTAGGAGACCGAGCGTCTTGAGGCTAGTGGCTCGTAGCGTAATGCCCCATTCAGCACACCGCCCTTTTTAGGGCTCCAGAATTGATATTGAGACTATAAACTTGTTGTAACACCTCTTTAAGGCGTCGAGATCGGCGTTCCGCGGCGGTATGGGCTTGGCGAATTTGGCGACGATACTATAACGGTACCAGCGGGTAGCTAGCGACGGGAAGGATAGAATCGACATTTTTCCGGTAGAAAGAAACTCGTTTTAATCATCGTCCCTTGGCACCTCTCAGAACCCCGCACGAGAACCGTGATCGAAACAATCTCTTCACTATCTTTTCCGACTTGCTCCCAAAGCTATTTCGCCATACCGATTTCGCATGACGACAAGGCTAGCTTATGTATCATGTCAGATAACCTCGAGTCTCCTCCGGCACGCCTAGTTGGGGGTAGCAGGAGTGGCAGTCTGGCCCTCAGAATGAGCATGGCTGTTTTCATGTCCATCGCTTTGTATAACGGACTTGAGCTTATCATCCTCGTTCTGTCAACCTTTAGCCGATACCGTGGTCTTTACTTCTGGTCCCTGTTGTTGTCTAACACACTTGGGGTCATACCAGCTGCCATTGGCTCTTTACTGGATTTCTTTGGCATTGGGCCTCTATGGCTAATAGTCACGATGTCCCATATCGGCTGGTGTTTCATGGTCCCTGGCCAGTCTGTAGTTCTTTATTCGCGATTACATCTGGTTTCACAGAACTTCAAAGTTCTCCGCTACCTTCGATACCTCATTACTATTGACACAATTATTCTGGTTATCCCGACAACGAGTCTGTATCCTGCGTCAGTTTATTTGAATACAAGAGTATGGAATAAGGCATATAGCATCATGGAGCCGATACAGTTGACCTGGTTTTGTGCACAGGAGATCCTAATCTCCGGATTCTACATCTCGGAAACGGTCAGGTTGCTCAAGCTTAGTCCCGAGCATGACAGTCGTCGAAGCAAGATCTTGTATGAGCTTCTAGCCCTTAATTCGGTGGCCATTCTCATGGATCTCTCCCTCCTGGTATTGCAGTACCTGGGCTTCTATTTTATTCACGTCATTCTGAAGTCGACTGTGTACAGCATTAAGCTTAAGCTGGAGTTTGCCATTCTGGGGAAGCTTGTCTCAATTGCGACTCTCCACCGTCCTGAACGGAATTTCCACGAAATGGCTGAATCTCCAAGTTTTGTGACCCCGGTCTGTTCCACATCGAACGACCCCTACACGGCACCGATTGACCAAAGGCTGCTATAGCCTCGACCGGATGGAGGGCGGAATTCTCGCATTGGTGACTCTTCCTTACAACCACCGACACCATCAAGATACAATTCTTATATCCATCTTTCGCAGAACATACTTCCGCATTATGATTTACGCCATGGTTCCATCCTTGGTTCGCGCCTTTCACATGCGCCGGCTTATCTTACCATCGTGAAACCCCAGCTATTTCTCCACAGCCGAAAAGCTCCCCCTCGGCGCCCTCACCCCCAAAACTTTCTTCGGAAATCCCTTTCTGCTATCCGGAATCCTCTCAGGTACGCATGAGGTGCTCACAAGGTATAATTATGATAAGGAGGGCGTCTCGAAGGTGAGCAGGTTAAAGCAAACCCATCTTCCCTTCACTAAGAATAATCCACCCAGTAGATCATACAACAACGGGCTCCATCTCTTCACCCGAGAAAGTCTGCTTCCTCTCCCGCAACCCTCAAACTCGCCGCCCTCCCCTACCAGCCAACCCCGACTCCCTGTACCGCTTCGGCTCCGCAATCATCATATGCCACCCTTAGACCTCCACCAAAGAGCAAATCCCGGCTAACTGCGTCCGCGTGGTACCGTCGCTTTCGTTAGCTGCAGTGAGGTCGCCTATTGATTGCATAGAGTTTCCTAGTGGGGCCCTGGGTACGACTAGTGCTAAGTTCGAAAACCGCCGTGCCATCTATTGCAAGAAGTGAGAGAAGCGATCATGGCCGCACAACCGTACAAGGCACCAGGAATCGACGGAATCCCCACAATCGTGTGGAAAGAGCTGTGGCCGGTTGTAGGCAGGTGGATTTTTCTCGTCTTCCAAGCCTCACTTTAGTCAGGAAAGATACCGCCATCATGAGAAGGGCCAAGATCCTCCCGGCTCGCAAACCTAATAAACGGGATTACACCGTAGCAAAGGCTTACCGACCCATATTGTTGCTACCCACGCTGGCCAAAGCGTTGGAAGCAGTGGTCGCATGGAGACTATCATATCTGGCGGAAGCACATTCATTACTGCACAAAACCATTTTAGGGGCGCGAAAACGTCGGTCGACGGTGCAAGCGTTGACGATCGTCTAAGAAATGATTTACGTAGCATGGCGCGACCGTTCAAGCGGCACGGCGTGTGTGCGCCGAGAATACTTCGAACTCAGGATGCGAATCCTAGCCTGTGCTTTCAGGAACAAACTCAGATTAACTAATTCGAACACGGGAATAGCGCGTGGAACAGCCGGGCCCAGCCGGGGGCCGCATGCATTCGATGTGGGTACCCGCGAAGGAAATCGGTTGGAGCACGGCGATGGCTTCCTTTCAACCGGACAACGCCTGCGTGCTTCTAGAATGCCTGATTTAGTCAGCTCGTCTGACATCTGATTTCCCGCCACGCTCGCACTAATACTATGGAGAGCAGTCTGGAGTTGCTAGCTCGAGCTTTAGACATGTAATGTGGGGACACAGACTTGATAGGTATGTATATATGCCCTCGCCCGTCCGCATCTATTAGAATCTCCAGCAGATTGTCAGTGAGCATCCCAGACCCCTCGAGGTGACCTGCCAGCTCCCGCTGCTATTACCCTTCACTTCTCCTCTTCACCTCGCTAAACCACCTCAATTCGTTTTTATAGCCAAAAAATGGCTCAAGCCGACGCTATAGAGTACGAAAAGAGGAAGAACATCGATATGCTCGAGTCCCTCTCCGATTCCGACTCCCTAGGCTTCGACGAGAAGGCCACGAAGCGCCTAGTTAGGAAGATCGACTGGGTATTGCTTCCGTTCCTGGCACTGCTCTTTCTCCTCAGCTTCTTGGACCGCACCAATATCGGAAATGCTCGTCTCGCCGGCATTGAAAAGGATTTAGGAATAAAGGGTCTCGACTATAAGGTAGGTGCCCCTCTACGATAGTAGCCCTAAGCGGATGCTAACAACCTCTTAGATCGCCCTTCAATCCCGCATTCCCAGAACGCTTTTAGCTCTCTAACTCCGAAGAGCTTGCTGCGCGGTATTGATCCAATGCATCAGCCACGCTTGGTTGCGGGTCCATCGGAGATGTAATAGGTTATATGAGAAGTAAGCCTTCCCGGAGATTCTACTCTACCCGTTTAAGACGACCGCTAGCTGTATCGTGTTTACGTGTGACTTGCAAATCTAAATCAAATTGATGCTAAGGCTAGCTGCAATCAAAGAAGACGCTATGATCCATGGCAAAACCTCGCTGAGCCGCTGAAAAGTGAGTGGAAATAGCAAGCCCCCATACTATCCGTGACTACCATCACCAAGCCAAAACCTCTTTCTGAGCTCCACAGCTAATACCCGCGCAGATCTCCTCATCCATTTCACTCACTTGCGCGTCGCCGGGCAACTTCCGTCTCGCCGGCCAGATCTCGCGCCCTTCGACTTTCTCACGGTTATAATGCTCCGTGATGACCTCGCGAACTGTGCTCTGGAAAAAGAGGGGCGCTTTCTCGTACTTGGGGTGTAGCTGGCCGTTGATAAAGACGCCCCGGTCGAGATTCTTCTGTGCGTTATAGCAGAGGACTTTATCTTCTGCCATAACGCGCGCGTACATTTCACTAATCAGTCTAAAGTCGGCATCAGAGGAGTTTCTGTTTCGGTAGATTTCGTAGGCCATCGTGGAATCGTTGGGGCCCCTAGGGAGGAACTTTTGGACCATAATGAAGTGCGCCCTGCGTGCGTCAGAGAGCTTTCCATTTGAGAGCTTTCAGTTTGAGATCCTACACTAGGGGCACTTACGAAACAGTCATGGAAGAATTAGGGAAGTAGTAGGTACTGGCGACATTCAGACCTTTCTCCAGCTGCTCTGGTGTAGAAATACAATGGTGTTGTATATGTCCGTCTTTGACGTCGCTGTCAAAAGATTCAAGATTGATAAAGTCAGGGATATCCGGATGTGTTGTAGGGCAGTGGTAACATTCATTGAAGTTATCAGCCAGGATCTTCCAGTTGCATTTGCCGTCTAGCTCATAAGTATGGTCAAGCTCGTAGTCGTTGAAGTTGTAGGGTTTGTATCGGTCTTGCTTATCAACGTCCCTGAAGTGTTCCTCCCATGGGACTTCTGGTATTTCCTTCGCGTCCATGTTGACCCAAATGAAGCCATTGATATCGACCTTGACATGGATACGGAAGAGACCGTTTTGCTCCTTGTTGAATCCATCCAACTCTTGGTATCCAGGAGCTTTAGCTAGTTTGCCATTGAGCCCGTAGGACCAGCCGTGATATCGACAAGCTAAGATCTTGGCGTTTCCTTGACCCTGCTTCTCAATCACTGGGTACGCACGGTGTCTGCATACGTTATGAAATGCGTTGATGTCGCCCTGCCGGTCACGGGTAATGATGAAGTCGAACCCCGCAACGTCGTAGCGGAGCCAGTCGCCGGTCTCCCTAAGCCTCGAGCTATGGGTGATAAAAAGCCATCTCTTAGAAAAGATAGCACGGCGCTCGAACTCATACATCTCCTGAGAAGTGTACCATGACGCGGGCAAAGCACGCACAGGGGACTTGTTGACTGGCGCCGCTTCCTTGGAGGAGGCGGCGTTATTGCCGAAGCGCAAGTAGTGCAGCATTGAGGTCGCCATGACTGTTTCTAGAAAGAGGATAGAGCAGAGTCCAAGAGTAGCTGTGTTCGAAGTTTTGGTAAAGATGCTTTGCGAGTGGTAGTAACCACACCCTTTTATGACTTTTGATCTTTACTGATGTGGCTTATTCTGATCAGGCTCCACCATGCACGGATCTAATAGCCTTGTTGGGTAATATGACCCAACCTCAACCGCACCTTTTGACCAAGACCAGGCATGGGAGCCATTACCTTAGCGCTACGGTACTCGAGGCCGAATAGCATTGATGCCCGAAGCTATTGCCGTATGCCACACCGTCTGCGGCGCGTTGCAGCCCAAGCAAGAGAGGCAAGGCATAGACCAAGAGATTCTGAAAGCCAAGGTAATTTTGCAGTAGATCCGACTCATTCTAACTAGACAAAGAAAAAGTATTCCTAGCTGGTAGTCCTTGCAAATACTACACAATGCCTTCCCCTCCCAAAAAGCCATCTGAAGAGCCGGAACATCTTTTCCAAAAACGAGTGGATATACCCTTATGGAGACAATGTCCAAACCCTTGGCTACCTGAGCGGAAGTGGCGCCGAGGAAGCGCACAGATAATGACTAAGATAGCCGGGAATGAGCCCGAGCTGCGCTTCGCTAACCCCTCATCGTCGGACGACTTCCCGTAGACTAGGCACAAGGACCTACGTATACCGGTACCTGGACTGCTGCTTTCTGTAAGTTACACACCTTATCAAAGACACATGCAGCTTTCACTACCTAAAGCTATAGTCTTCATCACTATCTCGATATAACTACGCTGCATTCTACACCGTACTAAACTTCAACGTCGACTTCCGGTAGTCACACAACCTTGAAAAGCTGCATTAAGGTAAAGTTGCCTCGCTCTTCACGTGATACTGGTGCAAGGGTCAGCCCTTGATTCAAGATTGGTACTCTTACCATAAGCGGAACGGTTCTACCATATTACCTAACGACCGAGCGGCTTGCAACCCTGTCGCGGAAGAAATTTGGAGACGGACGTGGTTAACGCGGTGATGGTCTTATTGTGAATGATAACCAGAACGGTGGCCGACTTCATCTCGAGAGTCCCACAAACATCGAGTGACTGAAGATAATGCTGCAGCTATCAAGGGCTCTCTTACAGGCGGCAAACAGCAAACTATACACTGCAAATAGCAGACCAGCTATCAACACTCTTACAGCTTCGTCTTAGCCACATCTTGCGGGTTAAATATCTTAAACACTGCTCAATTGCCGCCCCCAGCCTCAGCCTCCCTCTTGACCCTGAAGAAAGCCAGCTTCGCAAAGCGCCCCAAGCTGGCCCAGAAATGCCGTCCAGCTTCATGCGCCATTATGCTCTCCAACAGCCCCACCGTCGCCACTCTGACATCCAGCCTGGGATGAAACAGGCCCAGCGAAAGGTAAAACAGCCCTCCTGCGGAGTCCGGTACGACAGTCAAGAGATGCGCAATCCTGTCGTACCGCCATCGTTCTCCCCTGTCTTCTTCACTCTCGTATTCCCCATTCGTGGCATCCGCCGCTTTCGCATCAGCGGGGCTGCTGACAGTTTCCCTGCCACCATCCACGGCTTCCACGTCCTCGACCGCCTTCGCAAAGGCTAGGTAGACCGCAGCAGACTGGTCGTGGCTCAGTTTCAGACACCTGAGCCGATCGTGCAGATGCCGAAAGTCGACGCCCTCATTCGACCCCCTCACCGTCCACTGTCTCCCCATGTCCTGCACGAACGAGTAGTAGCTCCTCGTCATACGCCAGCCCTCGATCCGGCTCGCATTCGCCGCCAGCTCTTTCATCTTCGCCTCTTCATTCGGCCAGACATAGCCGTGGCCCCTGACGTCGTACCTCTCAACCGCCACGGATTCTGCATCCGAGTCGGCAGCCCCGGACGTCAGCGCACTAGCCCCATACACCAACTCCTCAAACGCCGCCGCAATTCGCGTGAACTTGAGGATCCAACCCCGCCACTTGCTCCTCACAGCCGCCTCCCCATGCCTGTTCGCAATCGAGCTCAGCAGCGCCTCCATGAAGGCCGTGTCCCCCGTTGCATCCGGCCCACCACTGGGTGGCGGCCCATGATGCAGGCCCGCTATTCCAGCAGCGGCAACCATGCTCGCAGCGCCCGTGTTGACTCCGTCAACGCCCACACTCCCCCACCCGCTTCTGGAAGGCTGCACACCCCCCACCCCCGCCGCCACCCCGCCCGGCCCGCCCTGCTGGAAGAACAGCGAGCCCTCCGTCACGGCCGCGCCCTCGATGCGGTGGCTGATCTTCATTCGGCCGGTCGTGAGGTCGCACAGGACGTCCCACCACTCGGGTTTATGCGCGAAGGCCGGGTTCGTGACGCCAGCAATGAAGCCTGGGACCTTGAGCAGGTCGTCAATCTTCGTCAGGTCCGTGTAGGGGAAGGCATGGCGGGTGAAGCCGCGCAGGAGGCCGCCGGACGCGAGGGCGCAGGAGGCGAGGACGGCTTCTGCGACGGAGGAGGAGGGAAGGTTGTGCCCGAGGAAGATGATGCGTTTCTGAGTTAGAAGGGCGTTGAGGAGGACGATCAGGGGGTGCGTGTAGGGGCCTGAGGTCGTGAGGTGAGGGTGCGAGGGGAAGGGCTGGGGAGAGGTGCGGTGTGGTTCGGAGAAGGTGGAGATGAGCTTCACGAGGGAGAAATCGCCGACTGTTTCAGGAGAGACGGCGGTGGGAACTTTGATGGGGATGGGGACGCCGTTGTAGGTCACACGAGACTCGAATTCGTGGGTGTCGCGCGGGACAGTGTGCTTTTGGGGTGGTGGGAGGCGGACGGGTGAACCGGTCGAGCTGGCGGAGGAGCGGGCGGCGTCGGACGCCATGCGCTGCTGGATCATGGTCGCGAATTTCTCTACGAACATGTCGTTTGCAGGGCTGGCTTGGAGGATGGTGCGTTCGAGGTGAGAGAGGCGCGGCATCAAGGAGAGGTCCATGGAGTTGACAGCGTTGAAAAGAGATTCGAGGGTCTCCGGCACGGGCGCTCGGAAGTATTCCTCCAGGGCCAGGAGGAGAAGTGGCTGAACAGGGGGTTAGTAGGGCATGTATATAGATAGCCGGTAATGGTTCAGAAGTACCTTGTATATATGGAGGAAAGAGTGGCGGGTGCAGATGGCCATGGCCTTTACCACTGCGCCTCTGCGTGCGTGATCAATAAGAGTACGACGTGGGACTTTTTGGGCGGCCGTACCTCTTAACAGCATTGTCCTGCTTTGTGTTCACAAGGTTCAAGACATAGACCAGCGGAGGTTCCTCAAACTCCTGACCGTCGTCATCGGTTGGTGCTTCCTCAGATAAGCCATCCACGCTGCCGTCTTCCTCGTCGCCGCCGCCTTTCACTAATGTGCTCGATTCCGAGTCAAGCACACCATCCGGTTGGTTGTCCGCGCCCCTATTCCTCCTTGGCTTCGGGCTTCCCTCGTCTTGCGCGCCGCCTTTGCTTGTATCTTTGTGTAAAAAGAAAATGGTCCAGTCCTGACTCCTAACATGCGCCTGGTCCGGCAGCATCAGCTCCGCCAGCATATGTTCATCTCCGCTAATCGGTCCTGGGTACTGATGCTCCATGACCGAGCCGCGGTCGATATCGAACGATGCGACCAGTATATACTCGACATGTTTCTCCGCCGAGTCCGCCGGGTATTGGGAGCGCAGCTGCTGTGCGCCATGGCGTGTGTGCGATGTCTGTTGCACTACGGAGCCAGAGGAGCGCAGGGACGGCTGTCTTGAGGATCTGGAGGAGTCTACGGACTCTCGGACTGTGGGTGGTTTCGGGGATCGTCCGGGCCGGCCGGCCTTGTTCGATATCGTGGACGGCGTGCGCGAGGGAGGAAAGGATGAGAAGGACGACTTGCGGTGTACACCATTCGAAGTAGGTGGGCCCGGCTGAGCAGGGCGATGTGCGATTGCGGAGGTCATGGATGTTCTGCTTGGTCTGCTCTACTAGCCGCAGGAAAGCGACCGAGGTGTGGGGGCCGAGTATGTTGCTGCAACGCGCCGAAAGATCAGAGTAAAGACCGAAGGAGGGTATCGATAGGAAATGGTGGTTGATTGGGTCAAGAGTGGCCCATTGAAGGCGCTACAACTGGTGACAAGTTGCTAGGTATGCAGGATATATTGATAGAAGTGTACTACAAGAGAGGCGTAGGACGCGAGATCCGCACCAACCTCACCGTTGGACTCCCCCCCGGCCCCTGCAGGCGATCGTCTGGGGGCGGGAAGGTGCCGCACAGGGTCCGCACGCGGCTTGGCGTCGCTCAGCCCCTGCCATCACGTGCGTTTGTTTATCTTTCCGATTTCCATACAACATTGCCATCAGCATTCTGCTTACGGCTATAAAGCACACCAAAGCACACCATCTGAACACATTTGAGCGTATTGGAGCACGTTGGAACATTGGGTCATACAGCGCGCTAACACAAACGGGTCAAGATGGTACGAGATCTGCTCTGAAAGCATGAAGGAGAACTAGCTCACAGCTCTCCGCAGTCGCTCCCTCCAACCCCCACCCCGACCCACAGACATTCTCTCTCTGTCGGCTCACCTCGAGCCTCGCCATTCCGCCGCGCCCAATCTCCTCTGCCCGCCTCACCCTCGACTGTCCGAGCAAACTCGCCCGCGACCTCGCCTCTGAAACCCACACCAACGGCGACTCCCTCAGAACTATCACCCACCAAGCTCCAATCTCCCTTCCGCTCCTCCACCAACAGCTTATCCGACGTCACCAACCGAAGCCCCGCCCCCTGGCTTGCCCGACGCGGCACCTCCTCCTCGACCCTCGAACTGCCCCCCTCGCCAACCCGCAAGACAAGCAGCACATCTACAGCAACAGCGACAAGCTACAATGTCGACGCGCCAGCACCCGCACATGACATGGAATCACCCTCTCGTCCACTCCCCACCAACCCCTCCTCCCGCTTCCAGCGCAGCGAAACCGAGCCCCCCGTCCGCCCCTCCGCGCGCCGGAGCGACACGTCCCAAACCGCGATCCGCACCGTTGCGCCCAGCACCACCGCTGCCCCCGTCCGCCATACTGCCGTATCAGCCGTAAACGGAAACAGCTCCGCAGACCCCCTCGCAACACTCCCCCCACACCTCCTGCACACAATGCGCGAATCCTTCAGCGTACTCGACCGCTCGGCCAGCGGCGCCGTGACCCGCTCCGACGTCTCCGAGATGCTCGAGCAGCTCGGACTCGACGCCTCCTCGGGGACACTGAACCAGTACCTTCCCAGCAACCAGAGCATCAGCCTGGCGGCCTACCTGCACCAGCTCGCGGAGCTGTACGCCGGACTCAGCAGACCCGAGGAGCTGCGAACCGCGTTCGAGGCGTTTGATACGGACGATTCGGGCCAGGTTGATGTGGGCGAGCTGCGGGATGCGCTGTTGAATACCCTGCCTGAAAAGGGGGAAAGGGCGTTGAGTGTGCAGGAGGTGGAGGCTGTGGTGGGGGGGTTTAGTGGGAGACGGGCGCTGGGGAAGGGGATGATGGGAAGAGGGTTGGGGAGTGCCGGGGAGAGAGGGGAGGTGTTTCGGTGGGGGGAGTTTGTTACCGCGCTGGGAGCTGGGGGCCCGGGGGCGGGACAGGAAGGGGGAAAGGAGGGGGTTGGAGTTTGATGCGGCGTTACAGTTGCGGATGGTCGGAGGAGAGGGTAGCTTAATCCGCATTTTTGATGTTCGGGCTTGATGCACACATGACTTCGGGTAGATGCGTTGCGCCTGCGGAGATGCTCTTTGAGCTTCGCGGTCGGCCATCCGCCGCTACCTCAAGTTTTCGAGAGACTGGATAGTGATTGTCTACGCATCGCTGTGCGCCTGAGCTGACCCTGAAAACAAGGTGAAGTCCGCGAGGCGATCACGCTTTACTCTCATGAATCTTCGCTACATACAGATTGCGGGGCCAATCTCGCTATGCAACAGCTTCATCCCTTTTCATGTGCCACTTTGGTGTAGGATTTTTGAGAAGCCTGTCTTGGCTGTGGAGTGAGTTAGGTCGATGGACATCAATTGCCGCTCTTGTGGATGGCGAAGATCGAGCCCTCAAAGAGCCTCACTTTCGATAAGGAACGGTCCAGAAAGAAGATCTTGGAAGGGAAGTTACGGAGGGCGTAGGACGCGTTCTGACGCACGACACCAAGTTCTAGGGAAACAGAAAAGTAAGGCTGAAGAACCCATGATTGATCAAGACTTGCCACTATCGGGGTATAGTGGTCTAGTAGGAAGCCATCAGCTGTAGAAACCTTTTGTACTTTGAAGCAGTCTGTCCATTTGTTACATCCGACCCTCTTAGCCGCTCGTGAAGCATGCACCTTGTCGTCAGCCAGTCCAGCATAACACAAGTCCTCCATCTTGCACACCTGTGACAATTGCCATCTACCACAATCTGCTGTTCATAGAACCATATCTCGAATCGTTCCAATCTGTTTTATACACGGATGGCCCAGCACTGCTGACTGAATTAGGACGGAGCACAATTCTCCGGAGGAGCCTGAGTATATTGACCGAATCCAGCAGCCGCGTTCGCCGGATGGTCAGCAGTCAGCGGCTGCTGGCCCGCAGTGCGTTGAGCGTGACCCATGCCATGCGGCTCAACAGGACCGGAAGGTGCGGCGGTCAACGGCTGGAGGGGCAATGGCATGGGAGCTGGAGTCGCGTGCATAGAAGCCCAGACACCCGGCAGCTGCTGGTCCATCATGTCTCCCATGCGTCCCATGCCACGGTCTGCAGCAAAACCCGAAGGCGGGGCCGCCAGTGTCTCGGCTTTAATTGGCATGATACTGAAAGCCGCCGGTGTTGGAAAGGCAACACCTGACGGTTGTTGCGCAATGATACTTCCCATGCTTCCCATGCCATGCTGAGCTAAGACACTGGGGGCCTCCGCCCCGAAAGCCTCCACATTCGGTACGAGGGGGCCCGTCGGATACTCAGTACTGCGTTGTCCGGCAAGATATCCGGCGAGATAGTCTGGACTGAACTGTGAGAGCACATCGTCCGCGGCGAATGCAGGGCCGCCAATAGCCTCATGGGGAGTAGAGGATCCCATGCTGCTAGGAGACGGCGCCCCGCCGCGGCGATGTGCAACAGCAACTTTGTTGGCGGCTGTGCCTGGGTGTCCGCCTGTCGCCGGGCGACGATGATTGATGACTGCCGTAGTCGGACCAGTAGGCCGGTCTGCCGCACCATCGATGGTATCCAGGATCGCGCGCAGCAGGACAAGAACCTTCTGCTGATTGTGCTTCACAAGAGGCCTGTTCTTGGCCTTCTCCTCGGCGCTACATCCCTCCCGCTCGTCCAGCCAAATCCAGAAAGTCCACTTCTCCAACTGACCATGGCCTTTCTGGCCCTTCCGCCCTTTTACATTGTCACACACGCTCGCTAGCGGCGCTCTCAGCTCGAGGCGAGCGCGGTTTGGTGTACGCTTCCACTGGACATTGGCTGTAAAAGTAGTCAGCAGACCGACCGAACGCAATCAGGCGGAGACATACTATTTGGGAGCAGCTTGATGTTGTACACCTTCGTTGGGAGGGAACCGGCTGGAGGGATGGACCAAACAAGGTGCTTGCTAGCCGGGTTGACTCCCAGCTGGCCGTCTTCCTTCTTGCGGGTTGCATGAACAAACAGCTTCGACGGCTTGACGTTGTGAATTGCAGCTGGAAGCTGCATAGAGCGTATGTTCATGAAGGTCACTCTTGGCTTTCTTGTTCGATGTGCAAGAGCAGGACCTGATTGCTTCAAAAGCGACATCTCCCCATCTTCAGAATCATCGTCGGAGTCGGACTCTTCTTTGATACAGGTCTTCTTCTGGTGTTGTTCAAATCCTGCAGTCTGTGTGGAGCCATGTTCTAACGGGCGCTTGTTTCGTACCTGTTGCGCTGCTGACGTCTCTCCGGAAGTACGGTGAAGCATGTTGAACTGAGATTGTAGCTGCGCGCCCGACAACAACGGTCTGCCAGACCAGGGTGCTGAAGGAAGGGTAAGAGCCTTACCAGAGGCAACGACAGGCACTCTCTCAGGAGCAGTAAGAGGGCCTCTCGTGGGAACAGCGGCAGGCGCGTGCTCATGAGGAGCGACTGGTGTGTTTGTGGGCGCAGTGGCTGGAGCGTCCCCGCCAACAGCGACTAGCGTGTTCTCAGAAGCAGCGACTGGAGTGTCCTCGCGAGCTGAGATTTGCACCTGCCCACGAGCAGCGAGACGCGCTTTCTCCGGCGACGCGACGGCGGCAGGCAGAGTGGGTCTAAAAATCAAGCTATCAGCAGTCAACTCTCTCACGGCTGCGGACAAGGCGGACAGTGACTCTTCGGAGGCGACCGTGTCTGGCGGATGTCGGGCAGACACGTCGTTGATGAGCTCTGTTATGGCATTCTTCCAGAAGGAAGACATATCTGGCTTTTCTGCCATTGCGAGAGGGGTCTCTTGAGACGGAAACGAAGGTGTATGGTACGGCAAACGAGGTTGGAGGCTGGATGTTTTAGATGGCGTTAGCCGGACGTTGTTGGTGAGTGAGAGAGAAATGCTGACCGCCGTGAAAGAATTTACATCATGGTCGGGCCGGGCTAGATTAGGAAAGAGGGTCTTATCACAACAAGGCACACTGGAAGTAATCTGATGAAATTGCCAATTCCGACAGTCGATAAGATCTTTGAGAAAGTTGCGCAGTGAAGCGAGGAGGTCAAGTCCGTCGACTCGAACAGAGAAACGGAGAAGCTGCTCGTCAGTAGGCAGAGACGCATAGGGCATCGAAGTTTCACTCAGATCGTCTACGGACATCAATTCTTGCAGCCATTCCTCCAGTTTCGCTCACTTAAAGCCGGCACACGCGCTGAGCTTATGATCTCAAGATCCAATGTCCCTAACGGAGCTGTGGCAACCGGTCCGACATCACCAGCTGCTCTGCTCTCCGGAAAGAACCCGCACATGGAAACTGCAAGAGTCACAGCACTTCCACACCGATACATGCAAATGACATTGCACAGCTTGTCGTCGTGCTACTCCCAGGCATGGTAGTAGGCTGCTACGGATTAATGACCACCTGGGCACCTTCTACGGACGAGTTGTTGCAGCATTGAATTTAACGCTTGCCGCGGAGCTGCAGCTCAAGTCGGCGGCTTTGCAGTGGGAATGTTCTCACGAGATCATCTGGCTTGCAAGAGCGAGGTTGAGATACGGAACGGGTAATTTGTTTAGCCGACCACCGTAACTTTGCTGCCTTAGGCTCTAAGCCGAGGGGTTCAGGGTCCAACATGGGATTCTTGAATCTCGGGTTATCAGTAACAAATGTCGCATCCCCAGTCGTGGGATTCTGGTTGACAACGGCGAAGAGCCACTGGATAATGCTCACATCCAGTTGATAGAGCCAACGCTGAGATACCCTGTCAAACCATGGGCTATCCCCTGCGAGAGGTGACTGCATTCTGCAGACCGAGGACGCTTCCAGTCTGGTGGATAGGTTGTTCATGTCGACCGGCCCATGATGTCACGTCCGCGTCAGCATCCGGCAGAAGCTTGAGATACGGATCTCACCTTGTTTACTTTCAAAAGTTCTGCAGTGAGATTGTGCAGCTCTACTCGCTCTCTCCATCTCCCTCTTCAATAACTCATTGCAGTTGATAACAAGTCACATTCAGCAAACACTAGAATCTACCAGTCTTCTTCAACATGCAGTCCGTTCTAGGCAAGGTGATTGGACCCACAAAGGTGGAAGTACATGATCTCAATGGCCGTGTTGCGCTTGTGACGGGAGGCGCCTTGGGCATTGGGTGAGCGCTGCTCTCTTACAGCTATGATATCTACGTCTAGGATGTATCAAGAGATCGCTGACGAGATTCCATGAATGCAGCTTCGAAGTAAGCCGGGCCTTCGCCCTCGCCGGCGCTCGCGTCATCATGGTGAACCGCAAGGAAGAACAAGGCGACGACGCCATCAACAAGATCAAGAGCGAGAAGGCAGACGCCCAGGTCGAATGGAAGCACTGCGACATGGGCAACCTCGCCGAAGTCAGGGAAGTTTTCAGCAAGATTCGCGAGAGCGAGGAGCGCTTGGATCTTTTGATTCTATCAGCTGGCATAAACACCAACCAGTACGGAGAAGACGCGGACGGCATCGATCGTCACTTCGGCGTCAACTGGCTCGGCCACTTCTACGTCTGCAACCAGCTCTGGCCGCTGCTGAGGAAGACCAGCAAGATGCCCAACACGCCTGCACCGAGGGTCATATTCGAGGCGAGCGAAGTGCACAGGATGGCGCCGTCGAACGTCCATTTCGGGAGTCTCGAGGAGCTGAACAACCCGGACATAGATGGCACGCAGCTGTATGCCAGAACCAAGCTGGCAATGATCCTGGGAGCCAAGTACGGTTTGGTGAAGAAGGTCATAGAGCCGAACGGGGATCACATCTATGCGCTGTCAGTACATCCGGGTGCGGTGAATACTGCCATGCAGCAGCAGTGGAAGGATGCCTACCCGGGCATCACGGGCAAGCTCCTTACGGCAGCCATGTTGTTCGTCGGTCGCAACCCTGAGCAAGGTTCATACAGCGCCTTGTAAGTATTACGCATGCAACCCTTGCGCTTCGAGGCGCTGGTAGATTTCTCTAACACTTCCATCTCTTGCTAGGTGGGCCGCAACCGCTCCAGAGATTGAGGAGAAGAACATGAACGGCCATTACTTCAACGATCCGGTAGGTAAACCATATGAGCTTTACTCTACCAATCCGGAAAGATGTTTTGCTACTTTTAGTTGGTACTGACTTGCTATGTAGGGCACGCCAGGCAAGGAGTCTTCACAAGCTTCCGACCCCAATCTCGGCGCAGCGCTGTGGGATCTCAGCACCCGTCTCATCAAGCAGAAGCTAGGCGAGGACGCTCTGGTGGACTGGAACGCGACTGCGTGAGATGATGAAGCAGTATGTCGAACTTAGATGCTCCTCCGTGAGCACAAGCCAGTACCGTGGAAACAAGGCATATTTCCCATAGAGGTTCACGGAAGCCTAATCCAGATTTTACCTCCACAATATCTCCAACTGCTGCCGAACCTACTGCTCTCCGCGAGAAATGGGCCCAGGAACACTTCGGTCTGTCAGCTCGTGTACCGTTCGCAAGACTACCCTCACCGTTCATCGATTTCTCAAGTAGCTTTCCGGCTTCATCAAGTAGCTAAACTTCTAATGTAAGCGCATTCGTACAGTGCGGCGAAAACTGCACTTTGCCTTCAGCGTTATTGACCGGGCCGGACGATCCATTATCAAGAGCACGACACCAAGCCAACGCTCAAAATGCGATGTTTCAGGTTGCACCACATGGACATGGAAGACATACCGACATCGAACCATTCCTTCGTGCACACCTTGCAAGTAACTCCTCACCTATGCAGCCAACCCTTCTCGTTGGGCAGGTACCCCCGACTCTCCATAGTCGCTACTTGCTCTTTACTCCCCAGCCAAAAGTCCAGCACCTCCTTCCTCCTCAGATGCCTTTCCATATCATCTCTGCACCTAAACCTCGCAAACATTCTCACCCCCGTTTCATCATCCAAGCTATCAAAGACCATGAACGTGAACACGCCCGAGTCCTCCGCCTCGGCCAATCTCTCCACCTCCCCCGCCAATCTCCTCAACTTCCCACTCACCCCCTCCCTCGCCGCACCATCTTTACACACAATCCTCGTGTCACACATGATCCCACACTCCCCCATTCCCCCTTCCTTCCCTTCCCCCATCTCACTCCCCGCACCATCCAGAAAACCCCCAACACACCGATAGTGCCTCAAGTCCAGCCCCGTCGTCATCGTGGCCGGAATCTTCTGCAAGAACTCCTTCATCGCCGCGCTGTGGAAATGCGTCTCATACAGGTCTTCTCGTTTGCCGTAGACCTCGAAGGCGAGCATCGAGGTCGTGGCGCTCAGGTCGTGCGCGTAGTCGAGCGGGATGCCGAAGTAGTATGTCTTTGTTGTTGGTTCGGCGGCAAAGACGTGGGTTGCGAGGGCGTCGTAGGCGGTTTGCCACTGTGGGAGAGGCGGTTAGTTGGGTGAGCGGAGGGATAGGGGAAAGAGAGGGGGGTTAGGAGGGCTACCTCGTCGTATCTGTCGGGCACAAAGTTCACGTTTGCGAAGAGGTAGAAGTCGTCTGTCAGCATCATGTTGGCGGAGGGGGAGATGATGTGATGGTTTCAGTGTTACGGAAACTTGGTTTTATCGCTGAAGGGGTCAAGAGTTCATATGTTAGCTCGAGATTATGCGCGTTGTGTGCATATGATCCAGTTATATACGCCCATATGGCCTGCTCCAGCCTGATCCTTCCTCGCAAAAGCTCTTCCGTTTACCGAGGTGTTGTTGGATTCTAGGCGGGGGAACTGTTGGTGAAGCACAAGACACGTATCTGCACGGGAGCGCTTATAGAGAACATGTGTGAGGCCGATGCAAGTCACAAACAAAGGGTATCTGATCTGAAAACACACGCGGAGATATCCGCACAGGGAGTCCCAATGCTCCAACAACTAACCTCCGAAGAGCAGTTCTACTCTAGTGGAACTCGTTCTTATCCGCATTTACGTCATTCTCCAGGAAAATCTCAATCTTGTCGTTCATCTTCTCGCCTATATCGTTGCAAAAGAGGCACGCTGCTCCACGTCAGCCCAGTTCCACAACTTCATGGAGTGGAGAGACTCACCAATGATTCCCACAATGCCGAAAGACAGTGATGAAAGAGCTGTCGTGCGGAGCCCGACAACAAAACTCTGCTGGAAAGCTGCTCCTGCGGCCATGATGATCTCCGTGGTGATGCCCGGAACCTGTGCCAGAGCTTTCGAACCGAGCGGTAGTGCTGCCAGCAAGGCGGACACTGATGACGCTGGAAGGCCCGCAGCAATCGCCGCAGCTGGGACGATCCTTGCCGCTTCACTCGATTGCACATTGCTCAAGATCGTCGAGTAGACTGAGATCGCTACTGCGCCGCCTGCGAAACGCGCCACACCGCTGAAGCTCCATCAATATCCTGATCGGACAATCTTGGGGTTGACATATACTCACGCAAGACCACCAGAAATCCCTAACTCCACCTGCGGCACACCAAACTGAATGAAGGCAATAGATCTGGCGGTGTCAGTCTCTTCGCGACTCAGCTACTTCACACTTAGAGGGGCACTCACAGATACTGCGCCCAACCAAAGCCTATCTCCGCGAGAAACACAAAGGCAATCATCAGGCCCTTCCTCTCCGGCGTACCGAGCGCCAACAGCGCGCCAAAAACCACCATAACAGTAACACTGCCCGTCAACGTCCATTTCCAGTGTCCGATCTTGCTGCCGAACAGCGTCAAGAGCACCGCTCCAAACGTCAAGCCCAGATTCTGCGGAAGGGTCAAGATGACCGCGTATCGGAAGTCGGTCGTCTCGTTTGTGAAAAAGACCGCTATCTGCGTGGGGTATATGACCGCTATGGGTTTGTTAGTAACGGGCCAAAGATGCGGGCCTATCACACGCACCAATTGCATAATAAAACATCGTGACCACAAAACCAACGATGAACGGTGCAGTAAGCTCCCTCCCATTGCCACGGGTGAAGACATGGGTCGGCGTCAGCGGCTGCTTCAGGGGGGCGAACGTCTCGTAAAGCGCAAAGACGACTAGCAGCACGAAGCCAGGAACGAGCGTGCCGATGACACGTGGACTTGAGCCTCCCAGAGTGGTGGTGTAGACGATGCCGGTCAAAATGAGAGTGACCGAGACGATGAAAAGGATGGCGCCGCCATAGTCAAGCTGGTGGAGAGCCTCGTCCGTTGGCAGACCGCGTGGATGCGCTGGCGGAAAGTAATACAGGTAGAGGCCAACGAACGAAAATGCTACCGCAATCGCTGGCGCATAAAAAAGCCATCTCCAGGCTTCGCCATGCTGGATCGAGAAGCGGCCGGCAACCGGACCAACAACGACGGCGAAATAGACTCCGATGTCAGCGAGTACAATAGCTGAATGCCTCCACTTGTTTGGTAGGAGCTCTGGCAGGGCAAAGGCGGCCAGCTGGGCGTTACCGGCGCCGAATCCGATGAGTGCGCACGCGGAAATCAGGGCATTGTTGGATTTGGCCGTGCCGCCTACTATGAAGCCGATGAACAGCAACACGTTGCCGCCGATGATGAACCATCGTCGCCCGAATAAATCGGAGTTCGCGCCGCAAACCATGAAAGCAATGGTCACCGTCATCTAGGGCCGTCAGCATGAATATACATTGTATCGCAAGAAATCTCACGGTGTAAATTGGGATATAAAAAGCCGCATCGCCGGCGCTCCCTAGCTGTGTCGCGACTGATCCCTGTATGGAGGATAAGGACGGTACGATCCAGAAGGAGATGCCATATGACCAAGCCAGAATCTGCGGGCGGGGTCAGTAGAAATCCTCCTGAGAATTGGTGAAGCCATACCCAGACTACAACCCAAGTTTTCAAGCTGACAGTATACTCGCTGTCATTCTGTGGGAGATATGACTGCGCGGGCTTCTCGATAGAGCTCCCATTGTGCTCAACGTCAGTGATAGAGTGCTGCTGCGCTGACACCTTCTCGTCGACAACTGCCATGGCGGATCCCTACGACTTGCAGCGCTTGCAGCGAATGTGGCACCTGTCGAGAGATTGGTGAAGTGTTCATCGGCTTCAGCCCGATGGGAGCACGACATTTATCAAGTAGTCCTGCACCGCTAGACATCATCTCGACCTGTCTTAGAGCTTATCGTTCAGATACTGAGTCATGTAGCTCAAAGATGCGATTGGACGTTTGGCAATGCATCTCGCGTATGCTCGGAAAAGGACGGCCTGGGGTTGATTTTCCGGGGTAGAGGAAGCATGGAGCTTGGGCCACTTTCGACGCCACGAGGCACATCTGCTGCATCAGGCGGCACGTTCCCAGCTCTCGTCGTGTGGACATCCGACGTTGCGGGACAGCTTGAGCCCATCTTGGAACTGCGATGTGGAAATCACAGGCCTTGCGTGCGGGGACAACCGAGGCGCAGTGGGTAGCTATCCGGATCGTCGTCCACGTGACTGCAGCTGTTACCTGCACTACTGCCAGAGACTGTTAAAAAGCAGAAGTGCGAACGCGCTATTGCCTTCGCAGTATCCAATGTTTGAGATTTAACAGAGATCCAGTGGTGTAAGTTATGCCAGTGTTATGGTATGGGCCATATAAGATTCAGAGTGATTTGCTTGGTCCGGTCTAGCTTTGGCTATCCAGTGCTCAGGTATCAAGCCGTCGAGTGTGAGTCGCAACCCGGCAGAGCGTACCCGTCCGGGTACTAGGGCAGTACGGTATACGACTGATAAATCGAGCAATAAACCGGAACTGACGGCCGATTGCCAGAGGAATCAGACAGTCCATCCATCAAAAGGCCCAGTCATGGCGGAGCCTGGAAGAGTAGCGATTGTTACAGGAGCTTCGTCCGGCATGGGTGAAGCGCTATCTCGTGATCTGGTCATTAGAGGATGGCAGGTTGCCATGGCCGACATACAAGCGAACGAAGAGCTGTCGAAAGAGCTAGGGGAGAGTGCGGCCTTCTTCCGATGCGACATCGCGGACTACGAAAGTCAAGCGCAGACATTCCAGGCAGTATGGGACAAGTACGGCCGACTGGATGCGCTTTGCGCAAATGCGGGAATAATCGACAGATCATCCATATATATACTGAACCACCGAGATTCGGATAAGTGAGAGTTTCTGTCAGCGCCAATCAAAGGTGTCCCATGCAATACAGCCTGACCTTGTCCGCAGACTGCCGCCAAAACCAGATCTTCTGTGTACCGATGTGGACTATAAGGGCGTTGTATACGGAACGGTCCTCGCCATCCATTTCATGAGGAAGAACGAAACACCAGGCGGAAAAATTGTCGCCACGGCCAGCTGTGCAGCGCTGTATCCGCATGAAACCTATCCCGAGTACGATGGAGCAAAGGCCGCGGTGCTGAACTTCGTCAGGGCTACGTCTCGAGTCCTGAAGATTGTAATTTCTGGTTTCTGACACATTGAGTATTCAGCTAACAAGCTAACGCAGAAGGACAACATAAACATCAACGCAGTGCTGCCCGGCATTGTACACACGAAGATTATACCCCAGGAGATGATAGATGCGGTCTCTCCAGAATGGTGTGTTACACTACGCCCTCGAAGAATACACGAGTTAACAGTTGATAGCTTAACGCCGGTTGGCCAGATTGTCAAGGCCTACAGCAAGTTCCTTGATGACAAAGAAGGCAGTTACGTTGGTGAGGCAATAGAATGTTCAGTGGATAAGCACTGTTGGGTACCACGGCCGGAGTACCTGAACGGAATGTTCACGAAGAGGGCAGTGACCGTATGGGATCCATTGTTCAAGATGTACCATGGCGAGCTGTCAGAGCTACCGGACGCAATCCCTTAGTAATCTTCGGCGCGTTGGGTATCGTAGCACTCTTGCGTGGCAGGCGTGCTTGTTGACGTTCTGAGTATAATCTGGGCCATGGCCACAAGTACTGGATCCCAGCTTAGTGGCTACAAAGCACCCCGTGTCGATAGTGGATTCTTGCGGTAGAGCCATGTCGGGGCTTGACAGAGAAATGGCAGCGCGAGAGTTCCGTGCTGCGTGCAAATAGGTGTCTTTCGGCTGAGACCGTGTCTCCTTAGCGGTAGATTTCCGGTAACAGCATAGGTGTTTGCTTGTTGTTATCGACCTGTGAGAGCCAGAAGGCTTACTCAGGCGTGAGCAAACTCATTATGCAGTGGCAGAAATTCCATGCCTCGAGCTCCTCGAATGTCTTGAGAAGCGCAACCTCCTCGTCTGTCTTCATCTTTGCCCGTCTGAACACTCAGTGTGCAGTTCGTCGAGAGCTAGAATAACAGTACATTAGAAAGCAAGACTGCGTCAATGCGGTCCTGCTTGAGGCAGCCCGATTCGACAGGAAGCCAAATGTACATTGCTTGTTGGATACAGCGTGTCCCGACAGACCATGGGACGGTGGTTGGCGTTCACGTGTTGAAGTTTTGGGGATCTCCAGCACGTGACGATTTAATGTGGGCGTAGCAATTTCCCCACAACTTGCCAATTGGCGTCGACATGAGGCTTTCCACGGTTGGGAGATCCGGTGGCCAGGGATTTCCAGGTCCCGATCCGCATAAGGCGTCGATGGGAGGTGGTGTGGCTTTATTGGCTTGGCGGGTCTGCGGTGAGCTACTGCAGCACCTTCTGTTAGAAGGCAGATTGGGGGGACTCGATAAAGGCAAACCTCTGGAATAACTCTACGTCTTCCAATGGCGTTGGCGAACCGGTAGCACGAGAACGGTGTCCTGAAGGCTGTCAAGTACAGCCGGGAGGTGTGCTTCCCACAATAGTGGTGTGAGGCAGCTTTTGACATTGACCTGCATGAATACTAAGTATTCTCCGAGTGGGATCGCGTAATAAGGCATGCAGTTTCGCTTGGTGCATTCCTACTGCGTCTCCTGATGGCTGATGCTTTGACGATGAGCATCTCCGCCCCTGCGACTGCCTACCACTCTCTGAAGCGTTCTGGACGGAGAAGTCTTCGGGTTGCAAGTGCTCAAGGCTGCGAGTTTTGTGTGCACGCCATATTCTATCTCTTATCCAGCCAACCAGGACCAGCGCCTAGCGATCCGCTATATTGGGGTGTCTTGGTCGAGATCCAAGAGGCTTTTGATGGAGTCCGGCTTACTGGTGGACTTGCCGGGATTGCGTCTCCACCACGGTGAGCCCTGCCATGCCCGCTATCCCAGAAACCGCCAGGTGTCACTCCTTTTTCGTCCAAGTGGAAATGGTCTTCTTGTGTGGCTTACCGAAACGGTTACTGCACGCGCTATGGGATCTGGGATCATGGGGTTGTCGTGCGTCCGCCTTTAAGGCCTCCTCGGACGCTGCTCTAGCAGCGATCAATCAAGTACAGCGCGCTGGAGGGCTTAAAGAGAGGACTGTCCATCGTAGCCTTCACTTCTCCGTCAATACTAACTAGTCGTCACTCGCTGCTTCGATTCTATCGCCTTGTCCCAAGTGGTAGACAGGAGAGGCCAGGCAAGACATCACCTGCAAGGGATCCCACGCACCGCCCATGCATCGATACCGCACTAGGAACCTCGTCCATCAGACTCTTAGCAACAAGCAGCGGTATATTTTTTTGGATGTTATAGGGCTTGTGGGAGAAGCGCAAGACTGAGTACTGGTGGAGGGCTCGCAGCGCAAAGCACTCAATTGGGGACTGGCCATGTGTTGAGAAGGAGAGTGGAACAAGATGGTCGTCTCAAAAAGCAGCTCCTTCTCGTGCGGATTTGGGGGCTGCGACACACAAGGCCGAACACGGGGCTGGAATGCCGGCGTATCGTCACACAGGAGACTGCGACCTGGTCCGCGGCGGTCTCACAAACGGGAAGGGTCCTGTCCATCAGCCTCAAAATCCTCAACCCCGAAATCTCAAGTATTCTTTTTCGGCCTGCTCATTGCGTTGTCGCTACTTTGTAGCCCGGCTACAGGTACAAAGACCTATGGTGATCGGCAGAGATCAGCAATCGACAGACTTGTTCAACGAGGAGAGCTCCTGGTCGATCGAAACCCCCCGCCGATACCTCCGCGAATGCATCTAGAGCGAAGGCAAGACGATGCGGTATCGTCTTCAGCGACGGCTTTACCGTCGAGTCTTCTTCCCTCCACCGCTGCAGCTCCATCGGGTTCCACATCTGACCCCGTGTCCGACGCACCACCAACGATACCAACCATAATATCCGCAGACCCACCCTCAGCACAGAATCTACCGCAGCCGTTCGACACCAGCTTAGGGAACAACTTCACAAGCCCTGCCTGCCCCAACTTTATAAGGTCATTCCGCGACAACAGCACCTTCCTGTCATGCCTCCCGCTATCCCTACTCCTCCAAGTAAGTCCTATACTTCCCAGTTGACCTGAGCTAGCTAACTCAGAGCCATCTTAAGACATCCAACTCCTTCTTTCAAGTCACCAAGTCCCTCGTCCGTATCACACAGACTCTCGACGCATCGTGCAATGTAGATTTCAGCGTCTGCAGCGCCATGATGGCAGCGTATGGCCGTGACATTGTGCAGCCCGACCATTGCGGTCCTGATTACCAGAACCGGCATCCCATGGTGCTACAGGCATATAACGGCTTCGTCGCGTATCAGTCACTCTATCAGGCTGGTTGCTTGCGGGACTCGACGGGAAACTACTGTACGTGGTCGCATCATATCCGCGCTGGAATCTCAAAGCTGACATCAACCCTTCGCTTAGGCTTCGCGAACGCGATCACGAACACGACCTCCAACACTGACTCCTATCCCTACTACCTCCCGCTCGGCGTCGGACTGCCCGGCGGCTCTCGTCCGACCTGCAACTCTTGCCTGCGCGATACCATGGCGATATTCAACACAGCCGCTGCGAACAGGACCCAGCCAGTTAGCCAAACGTATAGCGACGCTTCTCAGCAAATCAATATGGGATGTGGGCCAGAGTTTGCGAACACAACAGTTGCGAATGGCGCGCCAGCGCTAGGTACGGGCGGAGGGCTTGCGCCGCTGGTCGCAGTCCTCGTAGCTCTGTATATGCTATTCCTGTAATAGTTGAGCAACCCAGTCCGACAGCCTTCCGACCATACCGAGCTTCACCTCGTCCTGATACACCACCTATGCCTCTGCTGCAGCGACCCTCTATATTATCATACCGGCGGGCTTCTGCCGCGCCTCCTCATATCATCTTTCATATTCGACTGTTATGGGATATATCTCTGATCTACTCGTTTACCACTACGGTTCTTCTCAATTTTGATCTACAGTTGGCGTACACCGGCAAGAGGGTGGCATCCCCCCAACAAGCGAGGCGTTCTGTTACGGTTGTTTTCACGCAAGCATGCGCGACTGGAGGAGCAGTTGAGGCCACGAATCTGGTTACGTGCATCTAGAAAAGCATTTGGGCGGGTTTTAGATTCTTCCTCTCTCGGCGTGTTGTGGTGTCCCTTACGGCTGCGGAGTTCCACAGAGCTTGAGGATATGGGTTCGCGGGACAACGCAACGTTGATATATGGGCTGTTGTTTTGAATTTTGTGGACAGACTGCATGAATGCGATGAGATCTTGTATACGCACTTAATCCTTAAATCATAATGCGGCAACTGTCTATTCCACTGGGTTTTAGCATTTTGCCTGCGGCCGCGCACTGCAGTCGCAGCATAATCCCTTGATTCGGACCCAACTCACACATCCCGTTAGCGAACAAGTTACTGAATTGGAGCCGATTGGCATGACTCCGACCCTGGATTACTGGCGGCAGCCTCAAGCAACCATTGTTCCAGAGGTTGATGAGGTCGTCCTCTATGACCAAGAACGGCCTTGCGGCTCCTTCGCATTCCGCTTGGCCCACCCACCGAAAAAGAACATTCCTCCGCTTAAAAAGTCCATGCCACGGACGAGCTGCTGACCCATATTGTAGAATCTTCCTTTACACATATCATGGAATACGTCACGATGCCCAGAGGTCCATTATGCAGCCGTTCTGCCGGCAGGCATCTCCCAGCCTTATCACCAGGGGACATCCTCATCCTGAAACGCCCACGGCAGGGAAGCTGATCCAGGAGGCTGTAGGGCTGGCTGGGGCTGTTCACCCACTAAAGAAGCTCTTTATGGCTTCTCCTGAGGCACTCTTTCCTCGTGTGAGAAGGCGTTCCCGAATCGACTCGATAATAGACTACTACGAACACTCGCCAGACGACGTGGCGGAGATGACCGCTCCACTGCTCCCCCAACCGGCTCCAATTTCTCGCCGCGATATTGTTAGCGTAATCCTGGATGATTATGGTGCGAGAGCGGAGGGTGGTTTGGATATTTCGAAGTGGCCAGCGTCGCCCAAGTCGGTCTCCTCAGGGCCTGACTGCAAGCCCTCGGCGGACGAGTCTCCACCGCTGCTGTTGATTGGACTGAAGTTGAGAGGTACTGCATGATTCATAATAGGTACCTTTCTGCATCTAAGGTGTAGACGCGCCCTAGGGTCTCTTATGCTGCACATCACGGCGGACTTCATCTTAACTCTCCGCCCCCGCTCACTTCGAGCACCAAGTTTAAGCTTTACACTGCTCACTATTTCCATTAATGAAAACGCATCGGTCGAGCTGGCAGACTAACAAAGTCGCACAGTCGACAATGCAGCCAGCCGTGCAAACCGAGGCAGCGTTGCACCTTCCTCAACCATAAACTCGCCAAGTTCCATAACTTCTCAGTCCATATCAAGAAACCGCAAGCCTCAGAGCCTGAATCTCAGTCAGAGCAACGGCTCGACCGCCGCTTCCCTTTCGATCCTTCCAACTTACCTTCGTACCTCGATTGAGTTATGCCAAACACTCCCGCCACGTGCAACCGACCGTCCCCTTCCTCCTCTGCCGCATGAAACACCATCTTCACGTCCAGAAGAATCCCACTTCAAACCCGCCATGGGCTCCAAGACCTCGAAGCAAGCTCCGACCGAGACAAGCTCCATCGCAGCCTCAGGGGGCGAGGCCAAACGAACATCGTCTTCAAATCCGCGTCACTTCCTCAAGCGAAAGCTCCTACCAGCCGTATCGAAGCCAGACCTCAAGCCTACGGATTTGGGTGTCGATGGCACAGCAGAGGAAGCGGAGGATGACTCAGGGTCCGGGGATAGCTCATCAACGACCAAGGCCGGCTCGGACGGCGATGCAACTGCCCACTCTCGCACTTTATCATCGACTACCCGCACAACGTACGCACCGATTTGCAACGAGAGATCCGACTCACCGAGTGAGCCGCATGCCCAACCACTCCGCTTACCGTCGCCGCCGCCAGTCCTCGAGGAGAGTCCTAGTAAATGGGGCATCCGGCCGGAGATCAGCATAACCGAAGATGGTGTTGCTGCGGAACAGGAGAGCGATCGGGAGCTTACGAAGCAGACCAGCAGACACTTCAGAGGGAAGAGCAGCACTGGGTTTGACATCTTCAAGGTGAGCTTCCGCCTCTGGCGACGCCTCTTCCCGACAATCGTTGCTGTTAAGGTCCAAAAAAAGCTAATACTCGTGTTCTCGCAGGCAGCTTCCAACCGGAACTCGACCGCTGTAGCTGCGTCCCTTCCGACCCTACAGTCAGCCGCCCCAACGCCGACAATCCAGATCAACGGCCAAGATAGTCTACCACTCACAGGATCAACCGCTCGCAATTCACTCATCACCAACAACTCGCTGGCCTCTCTTCCCTTACAAAATTCTACTCCCCTCTCCCACACCAGCGCTTCAACGCTTCCGTCGTCACCTCCTGAGGCCGCTCCCAACGCAGGCACGTCCCGGCTAACGCCCAGCGAACATTCAATGTCAGCATCGCCAGCAAGCTCAATCATCCACCTCCCGCTTCCGACACGGCCACGACCCGCAGAGACGAACGCACCGTTGGCGACGAAGTTGCAGACGGACTGCTACCAGTCGCACCGGACGTTTCACAGGTCGAAAAACGTGTACTCGAGCATCGACTGCATGCTCTGCTACCGACGAGATGAAGAAAATCGGTGGTTGTGCAGTTGGTGCGCGCTCAGGATCTGTGGGCGGTGCAGGGCAAAAGTGGAGGCGCTGAGGCCAAAGAGAGCGGTGGCGACGAGCCAGTCAGGGAGGAGCACGCCGATGAGCAGGATGGGAAGTTGAGGGGGGCAGGCGGACAGGAACGGGGTCTTTGCGCACTGGAAGAGAGCTGTGCGAGCATTCTGGCGCTGTAGGAAGGGCGTTTGGGAATACCAGATGGATATGGGAGCATTTGTAGGCGTCAGTCAGCGGATAAATTCTGGTATGCCTCAGAGGCTTAGGCGGTTATGGTTGTAGATATATCCAGGTTGCAGAGACGTTCACCAATGTAATCGAGGTACCAGAAGAACTGATACATCACAAACTGCGGTCAGACAGCAGCGGCAGGCGCGGCCGAGGCGCAGAACCATGGAACCAGGCCTTTCCCCGCCCGCCATCTGCCCGTCAACGTGGGCGCTGTCGAATCAGACGCTGCACACTGCCCTTCTCCCCATTGATGGCTGCATCTCTCTGGTGACGCTATCCGCGAGCGGCTCTGACACTTGAAGATCCGCACGTTTTGCGCCCGCCTGCACTGCCTGCACTGCCACGAGCGACAACGTTTCCCGTGGTTCGTTCGTGGGTAGCCCTCGAGGTGCCCAGCTTTCCGCCAAACGCTCGGCCTCGTCGTTGGTGAAACATCGACGACGCAACTGCCGCGACTCTGCAATTCCCCTGCCCGCCCCGAAACAAGCGGCGCCCTTCGCTTGTCCCTTCGAGAACGACGAGGCCCCCAAACTCTGTCTGATCCGACTGCCTTTCTGCTGCCAACATCTTGCCCACTTGCTCTGCTCTGACCGCCACAACCGCCATCCGCAACTGATAAACGCAACCACGTCGTCGCAATTCACCGCCCTGACCGCCATTGACACCTTCGCACTTCGCTACCACTGCCCCTTCGCAGCCGAGTAACACGCACGCCGCCACCTTTCCAATTGCCTCAGCCGCCCAGGCTCTTCTGCACGGCACCGCCATCTCGAGTCCTCGATAGGGGACTTTGCCATGTCCAATTTTGTCGACTCGTCGCGGCCGATGATGAACTCTGTAAGCAGCCCGCCTGCCTCTCCTTCCGCCGGGCGCCAACCGCAACTGGCCCCCCTGCAACTTCACATCGTCCCTCCAGCGGACCCCCTTCTCCAAATCCCGCCCGACGCACCACCCTGTCTTCAACTCTCTCTCTCTTAACCAAACAGCCCTTGCTAACACTCACCCAGACAACACCCGCCCGCGCCTCCACCCGCCTGAGCACCTACTCCTCAACCCCGACCCTAACGCCCAGCATCGCGCCCTCCACAACATCCACCCTCGACGCGCGCACCGCCGACATCAGCAAGTGGAACTCTGGCTTCGACCGCCTCGACGACAAGCGCCTGCAGCAGCAGCGGTACGTCGTCAGCAACGAGAAGAGCGGCGAGATGAGCAAGCTGGCCCTCGGCGCGAAGCTGGAGCGCGCGCTGGGGAGACGGCTGAGTGGGCAGGATGCGAGTTTTACCAGAGGGGTGAAGGCGGAGAAGGGGGTTGTTTGAGGATGCTTGGGTGGATTGAGGGGCGTGGATGAAGGGGGGGTGCTGGGTCTGGTGGGGGTGAGGAAGGAGGTGGGTGGGGGATTGCACCACGAATGAGTGCACTGGAGATTGGGTGCACGATCGCTGGGTGCGGGATGCTGATGCGGGCTTCCCCGGCCCGTCTTGAGGTTGACCTTTTGGTGGAGGAATTGCGTTGTAATATGGAGCGGGTATGCCTTGCATAATGCGGTCTTTCTGCGCCGATCGGTGCTTTTCTATTCCTGCTCTTCCAGAACCATATATCCTCTCTTTCCTTTGTGAACTGTGCGGTCTTTTCATTTCCTTCGGCGCTTTTTCGTTGCAATATACCTCGATCGGATCAGTAATAGTCCGTTTCATACCGTCCGTACCTCGTCCTCCATGCACTCGACACATGCGGCAATCGCATCAAGCCTTCCAACATGAGGTCTAACATCACTTGCAAACTCCGCCGTGTATCGTCACGTGGCAATGCACTGCCTGCCGCCGCGAAAAGGACACACCGAGGACGTTAGGCCTAAAAGCCGCGCACATGCAGAGCCCTTCCTTGTAAGCACGCTATTTGTTGATAAAAAGTTGCGCTCTGCTCTCCGCTTCTCTTTCAGTTGCCGCAGACCCAAGTCGGCCTTATCCAACCGCCGCATCCTCTCAGGAAGTCCCTTGCGACAGCAACAACTCAGGCCTCAACGTGCAGATTGGGCGAGTCAGAGACGCAGGTGGTGTATTTTCGGGCTGACGAGTTTGCAGCACTCGCGCGAAGTGGAAAAAAAATATAGGTCACCCACCTACCCATGGAGTGACAGGGGTGGCAAGGCGCTGGGCATACAACTATCTCAAAATCAAAGAACATGAGCACCGACCCACAAAGCTAGTCGGAGGGATACCCATCTCCACGGAGCAGACATGGAATTCTGATGAGGCCCACGACTAATCTCCAAACTCAAGCTTCTCTGAAGGATCCTGGACCTTAACTATCACCTTTCCTCGGGCCCTCTTGCTCAATATCGGCTCATACGCCTACAATTCATTGTTAGGCTCGCCCTCAGAGCGGGCGCGAGAACTTACCATTACGGCATCCTCCATCCTCCAACAACCATCAACCACAACCTTCATTCCATCCTCTTCCACCTTCCCCCTCAACTTCCTCAAACTTTCCGAGTCCACCAGTCCATTGACCTGCAGATACTTCCTCCCCACGCCCCCTAGCCACATCGGCAACGCACTACCCACAGCGTTCCTCAGCATCAGTAGCAGTGTGTAGAGCATTCCCGAGATCGTGTACTCCTCCGGAGCCGGTCCAACCGTAACAAACGGTTTCCCATCTTTAAGATAACCTGTACAATGCGCATAGAGCTCCTGCACGCCGCGGCAATCGACGACAGCATCGAAGCAGGACTGGGAGTGATGGCGTTGAAGATAGCCGTGGAGCGGTGCCTCCTTCGTAAACGTCGTATAGTCCACTATCTCATCCGCGCCCAGGCCCCTGACCATCTCGGCGTTCCGCCCCGAACAGACTCCTACGATCATTCCAGACTCTCCGACGGCCTTCCTAACGAGTTGCACAACCATGGTCCCGATCCCGCCGCTAGCGCCGTTGATGAGGACCTTGTTACCTCTGCCGAGCCGCATGGCTTCCACCAGGCACAGCGCCGTGCTACCCGCAACGCCCAAACCCGCGGCTTCCTCGAAACTCATATTCCTGGGCATAGCGCAGACGCTGTCGCTCGGCACCACGACATACTCAGCCAGCGCGCCCGTGCCAGCCCTGAGGTGCAAGCCCACCGGCACGGATCCAAAAACCGCTGCGCCCGGCTGCAGCTCGTCCCTTTGTGCTTCAGGGATTGAGTCGCCGGCGGCAACGACGGTGCCGGAGAAGTCCAGTTCGGGGACTGCGGGGAAGGAACGGAGGATGGAGGGGCACAGCTGCATCATTATGGAGCCTCCGGGATTGAGGGCTGCATGGGAGACGCGGACCAGGACGGAGGCGGGGCTTGTCAGCGTTGGTGTGGGGTGGGTGGGGGAGAGGGAGAGGACGGTGGTGGGAGTGCCGGCGCGGGAATGGACCCAGGCGCGCATTACGGATGGATGAGCTGGAGTTGCCATGACGGAGCGGAGGCTTGGTCTGTTCCAATAAACGTACTAAAGCGAGGTGTGCGAGTGGATATCAGTGAGAAAAGACAGTGCTACTGGTGCACAACGGGCTACCGGATATATACAGGCTAAAAGAAAACTGGGAGTTATTAGAGGAGATCTGAGAAGAACACGTCGCGTGAGAAGCTTAGACGAGACTTCAGGGTTCAGTGAGCCTGGTGCTTGGTGAATGGCCTCGTATTCGAGATTTCAACACGAACGAGCTGAAGCCAGCATGACAAGTTCCAAGCTATCACGTGCAAGCCAAGGTTCAGCGGTGCCAAGCAAGCTTGAAAAAAAGTTGGCGGTTCCTTGCCTATGGTGCTCGGTGGACGAGAATAATGAGGAGCCAACAGGGGCGAAGTTCGATGGAGACTCAATACCGTTATCCCATCACATCTATAAAAAGAGGATGTGAGGTACGCAATGCACATCAATGCAGCACGATCGAGATCGAGGCTACACATCAGCCCCAGGCTATACCGGGCGCCTTTGAGTACCGCATCCTCACCCTATGGATCTGTTCCGTAGCCGCTTGCCTCCGCTGTGCAAGTCTATCGCAACCGGGGGAGGAGCTGAGAATGTTTTCCAGTGTGTGAGTCTGGGCAGTCGCCCCCGAACTGTGCTTGCTCCAGATATCAGCTTTCGAGCTCTTAACGCTAAGCGGACAGCAATGACCTACGCTCTGTGCTAGGTCTGAACTGCCCATGCCGCTCTTCTCAGAGCCCTGAACCTCCGCCGTGTCCGGCCGGGCTCCCCACGCCACCTCTTCACCGAACAGAGTTCGGAATTCGCCAATACGTCTCCACACCCCCTCACCACACCTCCGCCGGATCAACCCTAACATCCTCACCCCGCTCCCTAACATGTTTCCGCCCCTTGTCCCTACTAAGCGGTTTCCTCATATCAAACGCATCCGCATCATCGTTATAATACCCAACAATGCGTCTATAGACACTATACCCCATTTTCCTATACAGCTCCTGCGCGACCTTGTTCTCGGCCCTGACGAACAGATCCACAAACCACGCGTCCGCGGCATCGCACGCCTGCTCGAGACTCTGTGTCAGGCGCGTCGCGTGGCCGAGACGGCGCGCTTTTGGGGCGATGGTGAGAGCGGTGATGTGGCCGTGCCAGGGGAGGTAGTTGGGGTTTGGGTTCGTGTCGGGGGAGTAGGGCTGTACGGGGGCGGGGTAGGGCGAGGCCTCGAGCTTCGCAAGTACGGTAAGGTTGTTAGCCGCCTGCATTCGGGTTGAAGATGCATCGTACGTGGGTGTAGGCGCAGGGCGGGAAAGGGGGCATTGGGCGTACTGTAGCCCTCAATGTTACCGTCGCGGCCTTCGATGACGTTGCAGAGGTGCGGCCATTTGATCAGGTACTCGAGGTAGAAGCCGATGTTGTAGGTTTCCGTCAGCGGGTCGAGGTTGCATTGGTTGAATTTAAAGAGGTCGGTTGCGCGCATCGGGCGGACATGAGCCATGCTGCTGCGCTGCTGGAGGCTTTATATGTCACGCAAATAGCGATTGGGATTTCGCGGGTCCAGATAGAGTATGCTCAAGATGTTTTGAGAAAACGCTCCGCAGGTGATTGTGGAGGAATGTTCGACGGACTTACCGGACATACCGTGCTCTTGGCGCTGAGTGCCAGTTTGAATCTTGAGAGGCATTATATTCTACAGTACTACCTAGGCACTAGGTAGCCATTTCTTTTCGTGCTCGGGGACTCGGACGAGGGGCAGGACAGTGTCATCTGTTAGGTGCAATACCGCTACGCTTCATAGCAGCCATGCTTCATCGTCCAATCAAGTAGGTTCGTCGTCGCTCACTGCCTTCGCGCTGGTAGTAAAGAGCTGTATTCATGACTTTTGTGTTATCTGAACACTCCCCAATTCCTTATCCAAGCCTCGCCTACATACACATTCGCACACTCTCGCCGAGCTCGCCGGATAGCCTGCCAAGATCTCTCATGAACGAATGCTGTTGCGTGGAGCTGTTGTACGAACTAACCTCACCTAAAGCAGCCTTGCGGTTGCATCAAGACTTCCAGGGACGCCTCCACCGTTGTCGACGTTCGAGAACAGCACCGCCTGGACCGGAGAGTTTCCCTGACGCATCTCATATCACATTTCGTTGATCTTAGTTCGCTGGCATGGCTAGGCATGCAGGTTATTGATCGGTCGACGGGCACTACGGCGTTCAGCTCCCCATCCAAGGATCTATCAGCCTCACCAGGTCCAGCCCTGGCTCGTGTCCCCCAGGTACGCGCCCAGTTCAATCTGTTCTGCGAATCCATCCCAACACTCAATCCCTGACTATCCGGACAGTGACGCAGAGTATGCCGCGAGCTATCATCTGAGAAACCCCTCAGGCTTCGAGTAACTTGAGCACTGGGTGAGGAGGATGTAAGCACTGCCTACCTACGTGGAAGACGGTAGTGCCGATCTATTTCGCGGCAGATGCACAACAGATCCCCAGGTTTTCCTCCCCGCTACAAACCTGATATGCCTTTCAGCCAGCCTCGTGGACCAAGAAGCCTCCTGCTGTGCCTCCACCTGCCGATCATCCCAAGGCTATGGAGAGGGCTCTCTCACCCTGGCTGGCAGTGCCGTTGATGAAGTCTGATTTTCCATTGGTCTTCACCTAACGTTACATCTCAACCTGTATCCTGTCGATCCAATAGACAAGCTGCGTGCCTCCAGCTTGAATATATCCTTCGGCTTCTACTTCTATCGTTCTTGCCGAGTTCCAGCGCTAGCTCCGAGTTCATGTTCCTCTGTTGTCTTTCAAACCCCAAGTCAATTGTCAGTACTCGGGAGCGATTCGATAGCTCGTGCCATTTTGGGCGTAGAACAGCCGCAGTTTCGGTTTCGTCCTGATCAGAAGGTTTCACACCGCTTGTAACCCCCATTTGTAGAGAGTAAGTAGCGAGACATTGTACTAGCAATGACGGGTAATGTCTAGATACTGCAGCTTTGAACGTCCGGCTGCTCAACTTTATCTTGTACCAAGTCCCGTCAGCCAGCCATGAGATCCAACCCGCAACACTTCTGTTCAGCTCTTTCGCGCATCACCTGTAGTCATGTTCTATAAGGAAGTGACCATCTCCCTCCTGTATCGGAGCAGTCGTTAACACCGCAATCAGCTTTCACACATCTTTCTCGCTTACTTCCCTCTTTGATAGAGAAATATTTCACGGTTCATACCTTCTTCCAAGAGCGCCACATTAACATGGTCCACCTACGAATCTTGCTGTCCAGCTTGCTGGGCGCGGCTGCAGTGAACGGTGAAACGCTATTCTTCCAAGACAAGCATGCGTCACCGGTAATTGCGCTCGTGCTGTTACCAGATCTGCGAGGGCCTCACCCCTATAGAATCACGGCGAGCTGAGTGCTCATCGTTCTTCCGTGTTATGATGACATCAGCTACATCGTGAGTAAGGATTATAGCACTATCCAGTTAATGTGTGCGTTCTCGCTAAGACAATGATAGAACCGTCACAGCATTCATAACCACTCCCACTACGTCGGCCGACACGGTAACCTCAACGTTGATTTTCACCACGTATACCGTTGTAGGCGTAGCGAAGCGAAACGCCGCAGCCGCAGCCATCGAAAATCCAGAGTTGTCTACCCCCTGCGACAATGGTTAAAGGACAGAGAAGCGAGGCGCAAGAGGCCAACCTAGTACACCTCCTGGCGCGCTAAGTCCCTACACAGCCATCCGCAGTCCCTACCTACGCCTAGGCATGCTCAGGAGCTGTCAGGTACTCGCCCGCCTGCAACTGCTGGGGCGTGGCTAAGTCTACAGTCACTGCTGCCGCTCCGGTAAAAAACAACTCTCCAGGAACGGCACAACCTTAGCAATCGACCTCATCAAGTATCCGCAAAGCTAACCGCTTCCCTAGCTCACGACCACCACCGTGGCCATTACGGAGACAGCCTCCGTCACAACCACGGCAACCGTTACAGCAACGACCACACTGCCCGCTGACCGCACTGTCCAATACGACGATGGCTATACAGTAGCCGATGAGAAGGCCGGCCTGGCTCTGCGCTCACATCACCCCCGGCTGGAGCCTCTTCTATACCTCCGGCACTAGCACCTGTAACCTTCTCGTTACGGATAGTGGCAACGGAGATATGGGGGTGGTAAGAGCAATGTCTGTCTCAATGACGAGTACCTGCATTTTTCAAACATCATTGAACTGGGGACTGGGTTTGGGTATGGGCCTTACTTTAATTATGCTGGGCGGCCGTAAGCGGGAGACTGATCACGCCTGATGTATCGTAGTTTGGCGGAAGTGGTTGTTCGATATGAGGATTTGCCGAGCGTAGGGCTGTTCGTTTTGGGATCGTTTTGGAGGTTTGTTCATATGGTCGAAAAGAGTCACGGTGCTGGCTATAAGCAAACGGCCATTCTCGTGATGGTTCACTCGTTGTATACTATAGAAATACATATACTCGGATGACTATTGCCGCTCATAATTTGAGTGTCGAAACATGATAGCTTTTTGTGCCTATGCGGGCGGCAGCTCTTAGAATTCAGCCAAGCTGCCATGTATTGTTGCACGGCCTAGAATCAGAATGTTCGTCTAAGTGCAGAGACAGCTTGATTGCTCCGAAGGTAACAACCTGAATGGATAGCCGTCCTCGTACTGAGCAGGGTGTTATTACTCGCCTGTCGTAGTATCCAAAAACCCCAAACCCTCTTCAAAATGCTCCCAGAGTAACTCGCTCGCCCCCTTCTTCCTCAGTGCCTCCAACACATTTTCCTTTACCTTCCTTCTTCCGTCCCAGCTGAGACAGTATGACCCGCTTCCTCTCACCCCATCCGAACCAAGCTCAGCTACCTCAGCTTGTTCGCCTTCAATGGATCGGGAGAGGCTGAACCTCTTATCCTCCACCATCGATGTAACGCCCTCTCCGACCTTCTCCACAGGCACTGCCATAGGCGTAATGAGAGGCAGCAGGATCCGTGTGAAGAAAAACTTTAGCGCAACCGGAAAGTCTCCGTTTTCGAACTCGTTCGTCTTGACAAGGCCGGGGTAGACATGAAGGAAAGAGACGCCAGCTTTACCTCCACTGTGCCCGAGCACATCTGGTGCTGCTTCCGTCGTTGGATGGACCTCTTGGATCCTCTCTCTTTCGCGCCTCGCCAACTCCTCGAAGAAGAGAGTCGTCATGATAACGGAATGACTTATTCTCAGCATCATGTAGCCTGGATCCAGCCCCGTCAGACGCCTTAGCCATCCTGGGAAGATCCAATCAATCAGGGTCGGATGCCTCTCTTTGAGGTCCAGGTCTTCTAGGTAGAGAGGACCTTCGTCCCCCGGCGCGAGGATAGAGATGACACGCGCACCATTGGGGGAGTTGGAAGAGCGGAGGAGGGGAAGGAGACTGTAGGTGAGGTAGGCGCGGGAATGAAAAGTAAGGACGAGAGGCGCGTCATGATGCTCGGATGTTTCTGAAAAACGCAAAGGTCAGTGTATATGATAGACGCTGTAAATTAGCCCCAAGACTACCGTCTGAAGAGAAGGAAAAGACATTTAGTCTTATATGTCCAGCAACTCTATTCATACCCAGCAAGCCCAAAGCGAATCGTTCCAACAGATCCAACCTTAAGCCAAAGCGTTTGAACTCAGGACCCGGCACGTCCTAAACCTCAGAGGCAAGAATACCCAAGAATATATAACCCACCTTGCCTCCCTTTGAGGGTCAAATACCCCTGACTCATACACAGCAAATCCAGCCTGCCCTCACCTCCTTCCCTCCTCTTAACCTCCTCCACAACGCTCTGCACGTTCCTCAAGAGCGTTAAATCCGCTTTGACAAACGTGATCTCTCCCTCATCTTCCACTCTCTCCTGGCCATCAGTCCACATCGCCCGAACATCCTCGATGATTTTCCGAGCGGACTCTTCCTTGCGACCGACAAAGTAGATACGAGCGTCCCGGTGCTGTTTAGCGTAAGCTTTCAGGATGGCTTCGCCGATTCCGGCCGTTGCTCCGGTAAAGAGCGCAACGGGACAGTGACGGTCGCCCATGGTAAGTGCGTGAGGCGCGCCGCGCGGTATGGATGGGTTTCACGTTCGCGTTTAGGGTGCAACAGTCGAGTATGCGAGCCTCAGCAGCCCTGGTTCTTAGGACACTCTTGCCCCACCCTGTAGACAGCATCACATGATTACAAGGGTCAACAGCGTTTTCGAGCCTTTTTCAGAGTATCGGAGAACATCACGTATCGTCAGCTCGAGGAGGAAGAGTCTCAGTAACATCGAAGGCTACTACTAGTGGTTGTGGTTCTGGAGGTCCATGCCCTCCACGGTCAACAGAGATTTATACACGCCGCCGTGAGCTTCTTGCCCATTTATAAGACCATCCATCGCGCCGTGCTACATGTATCGGGTTGTTGTAGCCGCTTATGTAGTTCAAACCGGCTCAGTGAGCTCACCAAAGAGGCATCTTGTTATGCTATTCATGAGTGCGTGGTTACTTGGGCACCAAGCGCTATGTTTCATAGCAGCTCTGATCCATTATTCGACAGGTAGATATATTGTGCGTTCGTGTGTCTTTGTCACGGCTCAATGCCTTCGCCTAGTATAGCGCTATATGAAATAACTTTTAGGGTTATTTGAAAGGTTTCCGGTTCAGTTCTCCCTTTCTACTACTTGGCCCACTTCTTCACAAACCTCGCGTCCGCCGGATGCAACTCCAACGCACTCCTCCTACTCCTCCTCTTTTTCTTCTCTTCAAGCGTCGAATTTACCGGTGCTAGGTTCCCACAGTCCGGCTGCGTCAAGTTCGCGCCAAAGAGATCTGCAATCCAGATGAGCACCCCATTGGTCCACCCAAAGCCCTCTACTACCTCATACTCGCCTCCACCACCTGCAGATGACGTATCATTATCCGCATACTTCTCAAACATGATGCCCTCGCCCTGCACGCCCTCGACGGGCTCCAGCCCCGGCGTGGCGCCGCCTGACTGCCGCCAGGTGCAGAACGTGCTGTCCAGGTAGCGCTGCGCGAGGTCGAGCGCCAGCTGCTGCGTGGTGACATAGTCCGGGTCGTCGGCCCCGAACGTGGGAGGCGTGTTGAGTAGGCCGTCGATCAGGATGTACATAAGCGGTGGCCAGACATTGGGTTGATCCCACTGTTCGCCGGTTATAAGGTTCGTGGCGGGGATGCCGCCGGCTTTCTGCTCGAGTAGATCCTGTACGCGCTGGTAGGCAAGCCGGACGGCGAGCGGATTGTTCTTGAGGTGGGCGGGTGCGGCACCAGTCCAGAAGGGGTAGTACTGCGCCGCGCTGAATGCGACCTGATAGCCGGGTGGTGCGCCGGAGGCTTCGGAAGGCGTCTCGTCGGGATCGGCGACAGTGTAGCGGTTTTGGGACGACGAGGTTAGGTTGTAGTCGAAGTAGCTGTTGTACGTCGAGTTCCACATCAGAGCGTACATTGCGGCGCTGCGGTTAGCTGCCAACTCGTTGTAGTGAGCGGCAGCGGACTCGTTGCCGACCATGGAGCTGTAGGTCGCAAGGCTGATTTCGTTCATGTAGAGGATGGAATTCAAATCGACGGGCACGGTGTTGATAACGTTCAAGGAGCGCAAGGGAAAGTATACGTCGTTCGCGGCGTCAGCTGGGGTTCTAAGCCAGCGTGAGGAATAGTCCCAGCCTGACTCAGCGCCTGAGGCGAGATTCGCATAGAGCTCGGCACGCTCAGTCTCGTTGAGAGGATTGTTCTCCGGATAGATGATGCCGGACTCTGCGTAGTAAGAGCGGTTGTTGGCGGTGACATAGTCCTCTCTGTACGACTCTGGACGAGGTTGGGTGTTCTCCACCGCGTAATGATTGAGCGTGTAAGCGCCATTGGGCGTCTCGACTGTCACACTCCTGTTTCTTGTCCAAAAAGCGTACTCCTGCTCAAGTATCGGAAGTGCCCGCTCCAGGATGCTTGTGTCGTTACCGACATAGTCCATGTAGACAGACAGCATCTGCGTTAAAAGCGGCGGCTGACTTCGATTGAGATAGTACTTCCGAGCTCCATTCGGTACAAAGCCAATGTCCCGAACAAGGTCGAGAAAGTTCTCAATGATATTGAGAGCAATCTCCGTAAACGAGCCTTGAGTACGTAAGAGACCCTCAATAATCCAGAATGAGTCCCAGTAGTACGCTTCCCTGAAGCGACCTCCTGCAACCACAAAAGTGCGGTTCAAGGGAATGAAAGAGTCGACGCATCCAGAGCAGTTAGAGGCGCCCACATAATTGCGAGTCAAATTAGGCCAGATGTCTACGACGGCTGCTACGAAGTCTCGGACCACTGTATCGTTCACGTGATCGAGGAAGGTAGCGTTTGTCGACAGCTCATCTTCCGGGACTGGAGCAATCTCGGAGCCTGCTTCGCCAAAGTATGTTGTCAAAAACTCCTGCAGCTCAGTGTTGTTGCTGAGAGGCTTAGGGAGGTCATTGAAGGCCGCAATGACTTCCTCAAGAGGCCGGATTGTAGGTCTGTCAAGTCAATCAGTGGGTTTTCCAGGAGTTAGAGAATCCTGAGTTCACTTACAGGTCTACGAAAGTTTTCGAGTCCTGAAATGGTCGTGCAAGCTCGATCTGACGAAGGATCTCTCCATGACAGTAGATTGGAGAGTCACAGGGTGCCACAACACTGCCATTGATGTACAATGCCGTAGCTGTTGAAGCTAGAGCTATGAGAAAGAGGCGTGTAGGACCCATCTTGCTGTTGCAATTGTTTCACTTGGATTTCCCCACGGGCATGCGGCGCATGTATCAACCCTTTTAACACAGGAAGCTCGCGGGGAAGGCCATGCTGCGGTCAGCAAGCCTGCAGTGCCGAGGTGAGGAGGACAGACAGATATCGCTTGGCTTACGTTGGTGGCCGCTGTTTACTGAGGCGCGACTGATCGTGTCGCATTGCAATCAGGGACCGGAACCGGTAATGCATGAGCTTGGCTCGGTCGCCGCGCATGCGGATACGAAGCCACGCGGCACCCCAGCCCGGATCGACGAGCAGCTCCTCAATCTGTTGCTGCAGGTGACTTGCGCCTTCGAGAATGTCCACCGACGAGTGTCAATCTGCTGTATCTTGATAATGTTGCTGTCAGGTCTGCCATGCGACAAACAACAGACACTGGCGATGCCTGACGTCACGCCTTCCAGCTCCCCTTTCTCCGAGCTCCGAGCTCCGAGTCTTCTCCACCCCCAGTGGAAGCTATTGTACTCCGTAGCGCAACTTCGGCTCCGCAGCGCGCATCCTTGTCCGCCCAAGTGTTTGGCACTGTCAAAGCACGCATTCCGCTGAAAACCATCATGATCCAACATCAACTGCCACACAACACGCTCAAACGGCATGGTGGAGGCGAGTACCTGCACCGACGCCTCATCTCACTTTCAAACGGATCAGCATAACAGCCCTGACGGCTGAAGAGACCCTTAAATGGTTGACGCTATAAATACTCGCCGCTGCGGATGTCCAAGCTACTAATGGGTGACCCGCTTCAGCTTCAACCTCATTCACTCTTCCAAGTTGGTGTCAGCATTCAAGCCACGGGGTGATTGTAATCTTTCAACTTCCAAGCAGCAGTCCGGGCAGCGAAGGCACCAAGTCTACTAATGTGCTGATTCACCCACTTTTCACTCGGCGTCCATTTCTTTCTTAGCCACTGAAATCCACACCGGTCTTCCTACAGCTCGTTTAGCTCAGGTATCTTCAAGTCACTTTACAGCCAAGGCTCCACTCTTGAATGTTTTCTTGCTCGTCTTGGTTAAACATCACTCGTCTGCTCATCATCCGACCGAACAGCACCCAAGATGTGTCCGCCGCGCGTCGATGTGACCGAGTGTTCGCCACAGCAATGGCAGATCCTAGCCCCGCGCGTCCGAAAGATCCATTGTCTGCGAAGAGCTATGCCACTTCATGATAGACGCCCCACGCCTCGGGAGCTTCTCTTGCACGACAGATGTTCTTAGGCCTGGGCACAACTCGCCAAGCCAACAGCTTTGGTGCGCAAGCCGATCGCCCGATCCCACCATTCAAACACGGCATCAAAACTCGAGTCCCTACCCACCGAATTGATCGCTTCGGTCTTGGAGAACTCATCGCTCGAGAGAAGTGACATTATTGCCATCGGCCTGGCATCCGAAACGCTGTGGCTGCATGTCCTCCGGCACGTTGAGAGAGATTGCTGGCCCGCGGCTGCACCCATGGCAGGGGTTGAGATTGCATGCACGGGAACGTATCTCAACGATCTACCGGAGTAATTTGCAAAAGACCATTTGGCCAAATCCTCGATAAAGGTATCCGATAATGGCTGCATGTGCTAGGCGAGGAAGATCAACTGGGCAGCTATCAGGGCTTATGATGCCGTCGATGTGGATGCCGTGGAAGCATGGCTGGCCGCACTGAAAGCCCAGGATACCATCACGGCCGGCATTCCCGCAACCTAGGCGAAAAAGATGGCTGTAGAGTTGTCGTCGATGTGCCCTACGCCTCCAGTCTCTCCTCACACGCACCCTGAGTCCTGCGCAATCCTACCACAGGATCCTATGTGCGTTGTCGGGACGGCCTAACCGGCAACAACAAGCGTGGCTATATCGACCATCCGGACACTCTCAACTTAAGGGTGGATGATGGGTTGCTTTACGCATCTGTTGGACCCATTTGCCTTACTGGGCCGACCAGAGACATCTTTGGATGCTTCGCCGCTCTTGGGCCGGGCACTGCTTCGATATTGTCCCATTGGAGCAAGGGCGCGTTTCACCAGTGGGTGATGCGTGGACAGATGTTACAGATGAGGTCGTGAAGCAAGCGATGACCGTCGCTGAGAACCCTGTTTCAAATGGCGTCCCAGCTCCGATCGCTCATCCAGTAAGAGGAAGGCAGAAGTCAAGAATTGAACCGATATTTACAGCCTTGCACGGCATGTGCTTGCGCCGCTTGTGAGTCACGTGCTGGTTCCAATGGGTGATTAAGCTGTCATTACTGATCTGGAAACCGAGTATAGGCATGAGGCTCGTGACGCAGTGCGCCGTTTATTTTCGTCTTGTATCACGCGCCGTCCTCGAAAGGAATATTTGTGCTGACTGCGGTATGAGCGGCGGAGAGCGGCTCCAATTTTCAAGCATGCCACAAGCGTTCAACTTGCGGGTTCAGGTAATTTCAGAAGTCTCTCTATTGGTATCCCAGTATCAACCTTATACTAGTGAATCCGTGATCTCCAACATATATATACTAGTGTCGTTCATCACGCTTTTCCTGAAGATCCTAACATATCCATACACCGCTCTACAGCCTTCTGCATCATGTCCGTGCCCTCTTCAATGACAGCCGTCAGCGGCGCCTTCCCCGCCTTCTCCTGCTGCACCTTAATATACTCGTTGTTCAACACCTTATTAATGTTGATTTTGGAAACTCCATGCTCAATACACTGCCTGAATATCTTCTCGTCGAACGGATCCGCACCATGCAGCACCAACCTCACTTTCTCGCCCACAGCCTTGTTGATGCTCTCTAGCCTGTCATACTCCAGCCGTATGCCTCTCGGCCCATAGTTCCCATGCACGTTGCCGAAAGCCGGCGCAAGCCAGTCGATCCCCGTATCCACAAAGTCCTGGGCGTCGTCGGGCGTAGTCAGCATTCCCTCGAGATCCGCCGTGTCCGCAATCCCGTCTTCGCCGCCTTCTATGCGCCCTGGCTCCGCTTCCGTCGCTATGCCCCGCGCGTGGCAATACTCCGTCAACTCCTTCGTAAGCCGCAGATTCTCCTCTTTCTCATAGTGGCTCATATCAACCATGATGCTATCAAAGCCGCCCATATCTGCCGCGCGCTTGATGAGCTCCGGATCCTGGGCGTGATCCAGGTGGAGTGTTACGGGGACTTTGGCGGCGCGGCAGGCGGAGGCGGCAAGGTGCACGAGGAGACTGTCGGCGTATCCAATTGCCCACGGAAATAATAATACCATGGCGGGGGAGCGCTTGGCTTCGGCGGCGCGGATGGTGGCGAGGATGCCTTCGGTTTGGTAGCAGCACATTGCGGGGATGGCGTAGTTGCCTGCTGATGCGGCGTTTAGGATGGGGATAGCGCGGTTGTTTTCCATGGTGAAGGTGAGAGAGAACTGGCGGAAGTAGCAGATACTTGGTGGAACTGGGTAATAAAGTGTAGAATGGATATTGGGTGGTGATTTTGACGATGTCAAGAGATACCAAAATCGCCTGAATTGCGCTTTGAGGGACAATGAGTATGCACCATTCCCTTGGACGAGCACCAGATTCTTATGGGAGCTTCAATCATGAAACGGCTGCGTGAGATGTGCTCTGATGGCGGGGTGTGTCCGTTGCGGAGAGAAAGCCGACTCTTGGAACCACAACGGAGCTTTGGCAGTCGGAGATTAATCCATCAATGAACACAAACAGGAATATCACAACCCGAAGTACCTTGAGACAATCGTGAAATGAGGAGTGCTCGTATAAGAATATCCCGCGGCAGTGGTTACCCCGCTCGCGTTCATGCGAGGTACTGAAGATGCCGTGTCTGGAGTCCGCGAAATTCACTGAAGCCCTGCACGTAGGTTTAAAGGCGTAGAATAGCGGTCATACTCATACCGCAATGCCACTTGCTAGCTATATCGAATAATCCAACGTGGGCTCCTCTTTGGTCGTGCCCATCCTTTACGTCCTTTACTAAGATTTCCATATCCACCACGTTCTCTCGATTCTCTCCGCTATTTCTATCATCAGTCGACCATGTCTTCAGCGCAGAAAGAGAGCATAGGGTTCTGCGGACTGGGCGCGATGGGCCAGGGAATGGCCACCAACCTGCTCAGGCACGGCTACAATGTTAAAGGCTTTGACGTCTATCCTCCGTCACTAGCACGCTTTAAAGCCGCAGGCGGCATACCAGCATCCTCGTTAGCAGATTCCGCTGCTGGAAGCACATACTATGTTTGCATGGTAGCCACCGCTGTGCAAGCCCAATCTGCGCTGTTTGATGGGGAGAGTGCGATTGTACCTGGTAAGTTCCACCATCTACCATTGGAGCGCAGGCAGCAATGGCTGCGGACAAGAAAATAGTCTGATGTTAGAGCCTCGGGCATATCACAGCATTACCACGAGGTGCCACACTCTTCCTCTGCTCCACCGTCCCAGCCACATACGCCCAATCCGTCCAAGCCGACCTCGACCGCCTAGGCCGCTCCGACATCCTCTTCATCGACTGCCCCGTATCCGGCGGCGCCGCCCGCGCAGCCGCCGGCACGCTCTCCATCATGGCTGGCGGCTCCCCGGCCGCGCTCGAAAAAGGCCACGCCATCCTCGCCGCCATGGCCGCCGAGACTAAGCTCTACATCGTCGAAGGCGGCGCGGGCCAGGGCAGCAACATGAAGATGGTGCATCAGGTCCTCGCGGGGATCCAGATTTTGGCTGCGAGCGAGGCCATGGGGCTGGCGGCACGGATGGGGCTCGATCCGAGGAAGGTGAGAGATAAGGTGCTGGGCTCGGAGGGGTGGAGTTGGATGTTTGAGAATCGGGTTGAGAGGATGTTGGTTGAGGATTTCTATCCGGGGGTTAGTGCGTTGACTATCATACTGAAGGATGTGGTAAGAGCCGAGCCCGTCCTTGCTCGGAGAAGATGGTGAATCTCAAACTGATCTGGGTACAGGGAATCATCACACAAATGGCACGCGTCTACCAATACCCTACGCCGCTGACCTCGGTCGCGGAACAAGTCTATCTCCAGGGGCTTTCGCAGGGCTTCGGACCGCAGGACGATGCGGGCATGGTTCGTATGTACTACCCCCAGCCTCTGTCCCAGATGACCGCAACCCTGTCCGGCGAAGACGAGGAGATCCAACTAAGCAAAATCGTCCGAATGCTCGCCGGCATCCACCTCTGTGCCGCCACCGAAGCGATAGCATTCGCTAAACACGTCCGTCTGCCACTGGGACAGTTCTACGAGCTGGCGAACGATGCCGCGGGCGGTAGCGCCATGTTCAGACAAGCCGGGGCGGACATGATAAAAGCATTGGAGGGGGATGAGGCGGTGCTAGACAAGCCGCAGAGGTACTGTCTGGGCGAGGTGGTTGGGCACATGTTGCAAGTGAATGAAGAGGCTGCGAAGCTCAAGTGCCCAGTCTACCTGGCTAGTGCGGCTTTGAATCTCCTTCTACTGGCGCAGCAGGGTGGACGAGATAAGTGTGCGGATGCAAGCGTGATCCGGTTGTGGAAACAATAAGGAGGTTGGAAGCATGGTGCTCCGGGACTGGCATTTTCACAGTAGACATGGGCCCTCGGGCGCTCCGACAAACTCGTTCTCTGTCAAGAACTACCCGTTCTCTCATGATAAGGGCTGGGGAGTCCTTAGGGTGTTGTATGCCTGATCAAATGTTCGCAATGCTTGAAGCTGATTAACATCGGGAGCACCTCGGCGAAAGGCAACGTTGTCTGACGCCACACCTTGCATTTCCAACTGCGGAAGCCTCCAAACCCGCCAGATCCTCTACGACTTTGCGACAACCACACTGCACCCCAATACACAACCTCTGCGCGCAAACCCCTCAAATAGATCACCTACTGAACATCCATCAGCATGTGGATCATCGACTGGTGTACGTACGCTCTTGACTTCGCCCACCGGCCCTCACCGCATGCCCTGTCTTACAGACCCATACCCTCGAACCGTCTCTCCCTACTTTGCGGTTTTAGTTTGCCAGGAAGCTTCAGTAGCTGACAAAATCCAGTCTTCGATGTTTTGGCGAACCTCGGCCTGTTGAACAAGCATGCCAAGCTCCTCTTCCTCGGACTCGACAATGCTGGCAAGACGACACTATTGCATATGTTGAAGGTACGCTACCTGCTGCACTCCGCCACTGCCGCTGGGTCTGATCGTAGACACACCGAAAGCTACAACGGAGGATATTGGGATACTGGATTGCTGTAGCAGTGCAGCATAAATTCACGCGATTAGTGGCCACGAGACAGTTTCAGTGCTGACCTGCACGACGACAGAATGACCGCGTTGCTATTCTCCAACCCACACTGCATCCGACCAGCGAAGAGTTATCAATCGGATCATGCAGGTTTACAACCTTTGATTTGGGAGGTACGCATGACGAGACACCCGACTAGCGGACAAGCGGACATCGCCAGAGGGAGGGGTGAGGGCGGCAGTCCGGTTGGGAATCCCCTTCTCAGGGCCGCTGCCTCTCCCGGTGATCGTACGCCGCGAAGTACAACAGCAATGCTGACACTGGAAACAAAGGCCATCAACAGGCAAGAAGACTATGGAAGTAAGCGCCGCCCCCGCCCCCATGCACAGGCACAGCTGACAGAAGAAAGGGACTATTTCCGTAAGCTGCACAACGTGTCCGAAGCCGCTGGTTCCACTGACGCGCCTCCCAGCCGAGGTCTCCGGCATAGTTTTTATGGTCGACGCGAAGGATCCAGAGCGCCTATCTGAATCTAAGGCAGAGCTCGACGCGCTGCTCAGTATGGAAGAGCTATCGAAGACGCCGTTCTTGATTTTGGGCAACAAGATTGACCACCCAAACGCGATCAGCGAAGACCAGTTACGGCATGAGTTGGGTCTTTACCAGACTACTGGAAAGGGGAAGGTTCCGCTTGATGGTAAGCTGCACCGGAGTGACGAGCTGGATTAAGTGCTAACGGTACATCTACAGGCATCCGCCCGATTGAGGTCTTGTAAGTAGACACTGTGATCAGTTTGTGGTCAATTCGGTCCTAACCGTTCGCAGCATGTGCAGTGTGGTCATGCGACAAGGATACGGGGAGGGCATCCGCTGGCTGTGAGTTTCCTTATAATGCTAAGCTCTGCAGGTGCAGTACCCGCACCTTATACGAAACGCTAACAACCCTGCAGCTCGCAGTACGTGTAGAGGATGCATTTGGCTCACGTTTGGCGGTAGCATGCGTACTCTCGCCAATCGCGCAACTTTTGGGATGGGGCGGGTTATGCGCCTAAGTCAAGGGGATTGACTGGGAGAGGAAGCATTAGAGACGGTCAGTTGCTATGCAGCCATGTATGCCTAGGGCTTAGATTCCGGAGTTTGGTGCTATCATACTGTCAACTTCTCAATTCATCCCGTCTTATGCTGTTCTGGAGCGTCATTCCACATCGGACAAGTGACTGTTGTTACTTCCACAGATCGTCTCCAAAGTCAAAGTGACGTTATAGGTATTTCACAACTCAAGAATCCTCACACTTCCACACCTGTTTCGACTGCTTTGTCAAAGTTCCTGGTCGAGGATAAGAGTTTTATTTTCGGAAATAACTCTGCATTCTTGATCCATACACGCGTCTATCGTCATCGGCATCTTCAGACACTCTTAAGATTCTGTCACGGAACTCATTCAGCGCCTTCATTATGTCTACAAGAACCCCACCACCAACCCCAACACTCCCACCGCCCCAGCACCGACCCCCATACTCCTCCCTCTCCCCGCCGCATCCGTCGCCTCCGTACTAACCGTAACCGTCCTGACCGCCTCATCACTAACACTCCTCGTCGTTCCCTCCCGCCTCACGCACTCCCCACTGCCCGCACAGACATAACCGACGCTGCAACACACATTCCCACAGCACTCGCGGGTGCGTGGACAGCACTGCCCCCCACAACACCGCGAGACCGAGTCGTCGCAGCACTTGGTGTCGCCTGATCCGGTGCAGCAGCTCTGTCCGAAGTCGCAGCAGCCGGTGGTCCCGCAGCATTGCTTGCCCCAGTCGCAGCAGCCGGCGCCGCAGCAGAGTTGGTTGGGGCCGCAGGCGCTGCCGGGGCGGGCGGAGAGGCAGCAGGTTGCGTTGGGCCCTGCATGGATGGGAGGTTAGTCAGAGGGTATGAGGGGAGTTTGGGTAGAAGGGGGCATGAGGGGGAAAGGGAAAAGAGGCGTACAGGTGCACATGGTGTTGCCGCAGGTTTGGTAGGTCGGGGGGCAGCATTCGTGATTACCGTTGATGGTCAGGCACTATAGGAGAGAGTGAGTCAGTCAGAAAGGTCATGAAGCGTATGCGGTATCGTCGGGGCGGTCATGGCGATGGGGTTGTGTGGACCCGCATTGCGGCCGGTGGTAAGGTGTGGTGCTTTGCTTCCACTTCATGCGGAACGCCGTTTCCTGTGATCTCTGTCGACTGGTTTTGGGAGGACAAGAAGGGCTCACATTATCACCAGGGTAGCAGCAGCCCATTGTTGCTTCGCCGTTGCACTATCGTCGTCCATGTCAGTAAAGTTCCACTAGATGCAGCAATCCTGTTCCGTCCGTTTCGAGTGGCCATGAGTCCTGTATAGCACTCACGCATTGGTTCTCGCCGCAGCCATATCGCTGTCCATTTGCGGCATAGCACTCTTGTCCAGTCTGTCGCCCGAAGAGTCCCAAACCGGCGCTGAACGCGCTGGTACCGTTGAGGGGAACGCCTGGCAGTGAGGACAAGGATTTCAGAAAGGGTTGTTGCGGTTTGGGAGCTTTGCTAAGGACAGGCTCGTTCTGTGCTGCTGCGACGACTATGAAGAGAGAAGCCGCAAACAAACAGAGCATGAACACACGACCGCGCCGTAACGTAATGCTTGCCATGCTGCTGCCGTAGAGCGTAAGTTCACAGCGCAAACAGAGGTGGAAATCTGCAAATGAGGCTTCACGAAGATACGGCGGGATTCTGGCTGTTTTTTGTCCTGAGCGCCCATGACGGTGTGGCCGAGACTGAGATTAAGCATCTCGTATTTACCTGGTCGTTCATGCTAAGAATACACAAGTCGCTTGCGCGACGCCTGATCCGGCGTGCCTGAGGTTGTGCCATGCCGGTTGTGGCTGCTTCGCGCAATCGGCTGCAGGAGAAAGCATTGGCGGGGACGGGGGATGAAGGGGAGATGGCCGATGCTTGGCAGACGGTTCGCCCCGGGTGGGGGCCGTTGTGGCTGGGCTAGGAGCGAATGGCGCTGTTTCAGGAAGGGATCTAAACATACGACCAACGGAAAATTCTTCGTCGCGGAGTGCGGATATCTACCTTATTATACAAGAACCGTGTCGATGTAAGGGGACAGAAATCGGTAAGAGTTAGAGCGTGAACGATGACAAACGAGATCGATGTGAGGGACATCAGTCCGGTCTCTATTTCACGCAGCATCTATGTGCTTGTAGCCGTCAACAAGGCCTATGTACTTGAACATCTAAACATTTAGACATTTGAATATTTGAACGTTTGACAGAAAAACCGAAAGTCGTGCAGCATCCAAGCATGCCTCCTGCCATCGGCGGCAGACATGTGTACTAGATGGTCAACAATGTGCAAATATTCATATACAAGCACCAAGAAGTCGCGCGTCGCCTCTAATCCGCTTCAAAGTCCCAGCTCAGAAGAGAGAAAGCCTCTGTGAGTGCGGTGTAGGCAGGATGACAAACCCTGCGGTGACTGGCACAAAGAGGGCGGTATGGAAGTCTTCCGCACTGGCATCGGACAACATTTGCTTCCACGTTCTTGGCCTTGCAGCAGCACGAAAAACTTGGCTGCGCAGGTCACGGCCGGATATAGAAAACATCCGTCCTTGAGCCGGGAGACACACCTAGAGAAGGTGAAGGCGGTACACAAGTGGAGGGCGGTCCAGAGGCGCTGCTTTTGAGATTTGGAAGATGTCCGGACTGTGATGGTTGAAGTCTAGTCGCTCGTTCAAGAATGCCCGAGTGTTGCATGAAGCCAACGTAGCGGGAAATTCAATATGTCTGTGAACGAGGTTGTGCGTACTCCGGCGTGTACGTAGCTGACAGATCTACCTCAGACAGAGTAAGCGGTGTATTCGTCGCGTCAGTACCTCTTCGCGGGTACGTGGGTCCTCTCTCCGGCTGCAAGCGATCTTCTGCGCGCAATGTGGGACTTTCGGAGCCGATACGCGAGCTCGGTCGATCAGGGGTATGAGCTGTATCCGGTGTTTGTAATCTATATAGCGGAATGTTGCTGCCCGTATCGCTGTTATCATACGGTGTTGTGCCACCGGAAGGCATTCGCGTCAAGATGCTTGGTCCGTTGTAGTCAACTCCCATGAGCCTTGGTGTCTGTAGTGGATCGATTAAAGCTTCACCTTCATGGCCAGGTTCGGGTCGATAATGTCCAAGATCTTTGTACGGTCCATTCCGCTTGGTCCATAACAAGCTTCTTTGAGGCCGGTGTTTAATCTCAAGAGCTTTGCAGATCCAGTTCCGCAGTGAGAGAACCGCATCGATGAAAAATCGGATAAAGTTCCGCAGCGGTAATGTGAATGATCGAAATCGGCGCGTTCTTTCCAGACCTCGACATGCACTCCGGTAATTGTCTGTGTTGAGATGACCTTGCAAACACCACTAGAGACAATCAGTCGCGCATAAGACGCTACTGGAGGTGCTACTTACCTCCGCAATGATATATATCATCGCCAAGCCCATCGTTGTCGACGCGAGGACAGTGCCACTGGTCCCTGCCATGCGTGAGCATGGGAGCAACCCACAAAATGCAACGCTGACGGTGCAATTTCATGCACCAAACCCCTTCGCCTTAGCCTTCTGAACGCGAGATTCGCTGCGTGCAAGGAGAACGGACTTACAGTACCACAAGACCCAAGGTGAGTTGGTGATATCGCTCTGAGTAAAGTCCAAATACCCTCCACGGCCTCCCCAAGTAGATGTGACGCAATCACAGTTCTTGTACCAGCCGAATGTCTGAGCCATGACAATGTACAGAAGCCACGTAGCGTTTATCAACTCTATTGGTCTGAAAAAGAATCGTTCCGTCCACTCTTTTAGGGTGAAATTTCGGCAAACCTCCAAAGACGTCCGCATCCATTCTTCAACTCTTCGCTGCCGGTCAAAATTTTGCTGCCAAGTGACGATGGTGAGCACGGCCCGAAAAGCACCCTTTACAATCCGTATCCACAACCGCGCGACCCCTAATGTGAGCTTTTGAAAGAAGCCCAATGAGCTGTTTTCAAATGCGACAAACGTCGCGTTGCTTTGTAGCCTGGTGTTGAATCGGACAAGAGCTTGAGGTTTTTCGAGGGGGACTGGGGATGCCAGCCACCAGACGAGCATCTCACATATCAGAAGGCCGAAGGATATGCTGCAAAACACCATGTAGCCTCCACTACGACAACCCAGGCCAACGGTGGGTGTGTAGAAGGAAATCACGAAGGCTCCAAGGCAGGTGAAGGTGACGATGATGATTGCACTACCGATTTGCCAGAGTTCTCGGAAATCAAACCAGACCAAGCCTTCTCCCACTTCACCAAGCACAAGACTTGTTCTTGCTTCTTCCTCATTTTTCAACCAGTTGCGGCCTCGCTCAGCCACGTAGCACTGTTCTATGTCGCTGAGGATTGGATGAGCGGCACCGTAGTGCCAGTGGACTCGGCCTTGACCGGCAAAGCTGGTAAAGAAGTTGTCCATAAATTCGCTGTCTTTGCTGATCTGATCAATCCAACGATGCATGTTGCTGAACTCTCTTTGATCTCTGTAAGAGTAAGAGTTCCGAGTGGCCTCGATATAGTCGCGCCTGATGCGTTCGTCTCTCAATGAATGTCTGGCGAGGTCCACTAGCTTGTTGAGCTTCCTTCGGACATCGTCAGCAGCTACAGGGTTGCGGTCAACAATGCTGGAGAGAATGAGCACTGGAAGCCAACCGAGCAGGAGCCCCAACGCCAGGTCGTGCGCAGTAGTGTTCTCGCCGATATGTCCGAAGGCTACGCACTGTCAGTTTATTCCCACAACGCCAGAATTTTACATGACAAGGAAACGAAACATATGCAAAAGACTCCGATATGCGCCAATAGAGCATCAGAAGAATCGTAACAATGATCCCCGTACGGACTAGGTAGCATCCGATACAGCGTCATACTCGCTTAGAAGTTTCTGATTGTAGAAAGACGTTGAAGAAAATGTGACGCAAGACTTACATGACTGGATGGAAATTCCCAGAGAAAACAGAAACCATCCAGTTGAGATGAATACTGGTACCGCACCACGTCTACGTCCTTCGCGCAGCTCCTGTGCTAGCTCTCGCCTCGCCTCTGGTAGAAACTCAACCAGAGAGTTATCGATACTGCGCGTTTTGAGGTCCTTGCTGAACAGCACAATGCGTAGCAAACCCTCGGCTTCTTTCTTCAACGATGCCCCTGCCTTCATGGAATACTGGTTCATGGTAGTGAGAATATAGAATGAATCGCGGATCTTTGCGAAGTCACTGTTCTTGCTTGGGATGGGGCTTTCGCAAGGGATACACATGTCGACTTCTGCCTGTCAGCTCATGTTCCATTTCCGATGCACAGGGCGAGTTACCCATAAGCGCGCATTTCGCGGTCACCTTCATGTTCCAGAGAACGTAGCTTAGGGAAGCCATTGGGGATCCCATCCACCGGCCGATAGCGAGCAGAGTCTTCCAGAACGCATTGCTTTCAAATGGCGCTTGAAGTAAAATACCGACAATGGGCAGGATCCACGTCGTTATAGTAGCGCTCGCCTGGGCCCACGGATACAGATCGTTGCCTGTTCCGCAGACGGCTCTGCATCCTTCGCGAGTGATCTGTGTCGAACTGTTGCGTTCGATGCCCTGGACAGGTCCATAGTATGCCCACTTGGCTTGCAAGGCCGGGTCGGAGCTAAAGGTTTGGGCGCACGCGGTGAAGTTCGTCATTGGACTGAGCGCAGTTCAATCAGAAAAACATGTCAAGCTGTTGGACGAGTATAGAGGAGTAAAAAACAGGAGGTACACCGGAAGGTGTAAACTCAGTCATCGCAATCAACAAGCAGGCAGAAGAAGGCAACCAGGCTCCACTGCTGCCGGCTCGGCGATGGCCGATACATTAGGAGCTGTATTGGTCCGCGTTAAGGGCGGAACCCCGATAATCATGCGCTTAGAACATGGCCGCGCATGGAGTCCATATTCCAGATGAGGCTACCTGTAGGGCGTAGCGAGATGTTAGCGGCTCGAGGTAATAAGGGACGGATTGTGGATAGGATAGATACGTACCTTATTCGCACAGGGGCTGGGGGAAGTCGATAGCATGGGCACGTCGTGCACAATAAAAGCCTCACCGCGAAAATCTCGCTGTTGAACTCCCGTTTTTCGACCACGCCTCCCTTTACTCACCGCGAACCCTACCAACAAAGCAATAAAATTCTCCCAAAGGAAGCGCATGGACTAAGGTCGAATCACATAGCTTTCCTGATTCATTCGCAGCCTCAAAAAAGTGATAATGTATGTCGCGGTTAGTAAAGCATGATTTGTGCGGTGAAGCTTTTATCGCGCAAGACGTGCGTGGGGTCCGCAATCCACGGCAGTGCGGGGCAACCCACTCAGCCACTCGGGGCTTTTGGTGATGGAAGGGTCTGGCGGGAATCTCTCCGCATCGGCTGCCATACGAGGCATAGCGCTACACCTGCCGCGACTCTTGGGGCATTGGCATGACGACAAAGACGCAGGTGAGACGGGTGGTGATGGGGGAGTTCGCCGTCTTAAGGGGGCTGTGGAATGGATCTCCCGCCTTGATGCTCGAGTTGACCCTACGTTGCTAATTTCCGTCAAGCAAACCACCAAGAAAGCCGTAATAGCTGGGCGGAGAAACCGGTAGTTGGAACCAAGTAAAACCATGGTCGCAGCGGTTCGTATCAACCCAAAACCCCATCCTCGGCCTCGCGCCAGCTAACGACCCTCCCCCAGATATCGCCGGCCCTCGCGCCGCTTGACGGCCAGAAGCCCAAGGATCCACAGCAGCAGACGCTTCAGCTGCTCGAACAATACCGTCTCGAACTTGACGAGCTCAAGAGAGACTTCAGCGCACGACTCAGCCATGTCGAGCAAACACTCGCGACGCTTGTCGATCGCCAACAACTACCACAAGCCGAACAATCTCTAGACGCCCATCTGCAAGCGATCCTAGATGGCGAGCCTTCAGACGGCTCGCCAGACGGCTCGCCAGATCCCCAGGCCGACCTCCGTCCCTGGCGCTCGCACCCACCGCTCCTGGTCCCGCAGAACACCCGCCTCGCAGATATAGCCCTACCCGAGGGCCTCGAAACCTCCGAATCTTCGGATAACGAAGCCGACGGTGCCGCCCTCTCCAAAGCCCCAACCATCGTCCCCATCCCCGGCAAGACCCACGCGGCGGAGCCGTCATGGCGCGCGCCCGCGACCATTGCTCCGCGACTGACTATGGAGCCGGAGCCCGTAGCCGACGGTCAGGCACTCATGGAGAAGAACGAGATCAGGCCGGCACCGCAGCACACTCCGCCGCCATCGCCGGAACTAAAGACGAAGCCCCCGAAGTTCCCCTCCTGGCGGGGCCGCAGGAACAGCACGCGCATCGCGGATGTCGAGAGACAGCTTTCTGTCCTTACGGAGCAGGTTGCTACTCTGGAACTGGAGAAGCAGAAATTGAGACGGAGGAGCCCGCCTAAGGTGGCGCGGCAGGGCAAAGGGGTTGGAGTGGGTGATGGAGTGGAGCCGTCGTCGTCGGGTGCGGAGACGGAGTTTGGGAGCAGCGATGCTGATGAGATTGTAAGTAGACGAGTTTTCCTTTGTGCTGTCAGGGGGTGGAAGCCAGGGCTTGAGGCAAATACTGACGATCGATAGCTCGAGCACGTGCGGTCCAGGCCACAACGGTGTCGAGGCGCGAGCTTAGGGTTGGCGATGAGTTTGCCTGGGCATTAACGGGAGATGACGGGTGTGGAACGGCTGGAATGGAGAGCGTTCACGTATGGATCTTGAGACGGGTTGGTCATGAAGATTGCTTGCTTGCTTATATGCGGAAAACAGAGAGGATCGGCATATTGCAGGGCGTAGCGCGGCTCATGGTGTCTCACTGTATTCGAATGGGAGTACGGGATAATGAATTTTACGAGTGTGCATTCATGTGGAATTATTCTGAATGAAAAAAGATTCCGAGCGCAAGTGCGCTATGCTTCGTTGCGATATCGACTGTCGGCTGACCTGCATATAGGCACCCTAACCGTCACAAGGCGAACAATCCGACAGGCGTCACGTCTCTCGCCGGTGACCGGAATGGGACGCTCGAGATGCTTAGCGCCGCGTCACACCAAATGTTCTGTCAGCGACAGCGTCGTCTGTCCCAAGTTCAATTGAGAGGCTGCGTGCTTTCATGTAACGACCACAAGGGGCAGATTGGGATGGTTTGCGAGATGACGGCATGATGAACGGGCCTGCACATTGCACGACGCGACAGTGACGAACTCTTCGCGGCTGGCGGGTTGTGAGACGTGTTCTGCGTTTGTCAACATCGAAGACAGCAGGCGAGGTGTGTGGACGGGCTCGGGGCGCCAAAAAGGGCTCTAGCGCGATTGCAGACGTGGGATCGCTAGTTACTGGAGGGCCATCTCCACCACCCTCACCGGCAGCTGTGAAATGCCTCTCTTCTGAGCCTCTGCAGCACCTCATTGCATCCTTCGCGCCCCAGCAGCTAGCAGCTAGCAGCCAGCAGCCAGCATCTAGCACCCACCAGCGTGCAGCCTGCAGCATTCTCCGCAGTCGATCCAGCAGTTGCGGGGACCCTGCCGTGCATTCCACTACCAAGCAGCACCCGCGCACTTCCTAAACGAGAGGAGCCTCCAACGAACTCCAAAGTCGTCCTCACTCTGAAACGCAAACTCCACGACCCTTCCAGCACTCTGCCGCCCTCGCCCATCGCAGCTTGCGACGATTCGTATCCCTTCACACATTCACACGCTCATCTGCCACAGTCTGCACTAATCTCACAAGTGCCCTGTTGCGCGCCCCTCGTCGAGCGAAACCAGGCCCGGCTTTGGCGGTGAAAAACATCCTGTCCCACTTTGTCGAGCTATCTCGCACGACTTCAACCACAACAACGTCAACCGCCGCCTTCGCAGACACTGACACACCAGCAGCAAGTCGCCATTGAAAAGTGCACGGCGAAGCATCTCGATCATCACACTTTCAGCGTGCTGCTAGGTCTTCACGCCTCGGACGGAGTCGCGTGATTTCCAATCGCCTTCAGGCGTCTGCTGAGGGGCTCGGACTGCTCTTGCGTCCAACATCGCCGAACACAATCGCCCGCGCTCCGCACATCGCGTCGCTCGCAGGTGGGAGACGCCGCAGTGCTTTTCTGTAAGCACTGCTTTCTCGCAGTACATGTTGACATACGCTCTACTTGCGTCAGCCGTCTTGGCATGCTCCTTTGCTAACATGTCCACTGTACTGCAGAGCCCTCAAAATCAACAGCCGCCGTAACACAACGCAATCGAAGTCGGTCAACTACCGGAAGACGCTCCCCGCTCCCGCCCTTTCCTGCTCTCAACGCCGACACGCCGAACATGGCGGAAAACGAGGTGGATTTGGACTCTATCATAGACAGGCTCCTCGAGGTGCGAGGAAGCAGACCCGGCAAGCAGGTGCAGCTCCTCGAGACGGAAATCCGTTTCCTGTGCACGAAGGCCCGTGAGATTTTCATCTCGCAGCCTATACTGCTAGAGCTAGAAGCGCCAATAAAGGTGAGTCGGACTGACTGGCAGCCTCCAGGAGCATTGCGCTGTCATCCTGATCTTCTCAGAGCACTGGCTGACTGCGCATGCACTTCTTCCAGATCTGCGGCGACATACACGGCCAATACTACGATCTGCTTCGACTTTTCGAATACGGCGGGTTCCCACCAGAAGCGAACTACCTCTTCCTCGGCGACTATGTGGATCGAGGCAAGCAGTCTCTAGAGACTATTTGCCTTCTTCTGGCATACAAGATCAAGTACCCCGAAAATTTCTTCATTCTTCGCGGCAACCACGAGTGCGCCTCCATCAACCGCATCTACGGCTTCTATGATGAGTGCAAGAGGAGGTACAACATCAAGCTATGGAAGACGTTTACGGACTGCTTCAACTGCCTGCCTATTGCTGCCATCATTGACGAGAAGATCTTCACGATGCACGGTGGTCTGAGTCCGGATCTGAACTCCATGGAGCAAATCCGCCGCGTCATGAGGCCTACAGACGTAAGTCCACCGCCTTTTCCCTTCGATCCTCCACATGCATCCGGGGCCCGAAAGAGACTCTGCGCGATCCGCTGACTGTCCTAGATTCCCGACTGCGGTCTGCTCTGCGACTTGCTATGGTCAGATCCTGACAAGGACATTACTGGCTGGAGCGAGAACGACAGAGGTGTTTCCTTCACTTTCGGGCCCGATGTTGTCTCTCGCTTCCTCCAAAAACACGACATGGATCTTATTTGCCGTGCACATCAAGTCGTAGAAGATGGCTATGAATTCTTCTCCAAGCGCCAACTTGTCACTCTTTTCAGCGCGCCAAATTACTGCGGCGAGTTCGATAATGCCGGCGCCATGATGAGCGTCGACGAGAGCCTGTTGTGTTCCTTCCAGGTCAGTCACATCCAATTGCTGCTGCCACAATGGATCTACCATCGCTAACACAATGCCGTCCTACAGATACTGAAGCCAGCGGAGAAGAAACAAAAGTACGTCTACGGCGGCATGGGCTCAAGCAAACCCGTCACCCCCTCTCGCAAGCAGAAGTCGAAGAAGTGAGCTGCTATGTGGTAATGAATCGATTACGAACTTCCGGTGCAGCAGGTTCGGCCGGAGATAGTCGCCCTCACACCTCACGTGACCCTCGTCGACGACTATCAAATATTCTCTCGAATTCGCCTTCGTATCTACTCGGCACTCGTGTCCACGGCGGCGGAGAAAGACGTCGGTGTCGCCTCTCACCTCGACTAGCTCACCTTCAACCATCGCCGTTCCGCTATTGGCAATCCACTCGCTACTCGTTCCCCCTCCTCGCCGGCGAATGGGAAGCAGGACTTATGTAATATGCGCAATAGATCAAAGGCATTGGCTGGCATGGTCATCACTACAGGCTCAATTTGGGCGATGGTGCGATTTCGACTTCTCTTCTCTTTCCTCCGCTTTTCGTTGTCCACGAGCGCCCAGAGTCTAGAAGCGGAGGGCGAGTCTTTAGCAGGTTTTTATTCTGATATTCGCGTCCACGACGGGGGGTTTGTGCAAGCAAGAAAGACACGCATTGATCCCCTTCAACATCTCTGGCGGGTGTTTCATTGTTCGGTTGTAGTCTTTGTGCCACTTGTTACTGGCTGTCCGAGTCTCCGAAGCACACACACACGTTTTGTTGGGGGGTTTTGTACGATGAAGGGGTGTGGGGTCCTTCTCGGTGCGGTGGGAGAAAGTCGCGGGTGCGCGTAGGGGTAGTGACTTTGTTTTCTAGGACAATTGGCGGGGCTTTTGCTTGGGCCTTGCTTGCTTTGCTTTATGCCCAGATCTTGAAGAACCCTTTCTTGCTGTTGAATTGTTCAGTTCCTCTTGCCTGGAGGTGCCACGTGAGCATGAGCGACGATCTTGAGGAAGCCTGGGGTAAGGTAAGTCGCTTGAGGCTTTTGCCTGAGTCAAGTAGGCTGCATATCGAGACGCTCGCGTCTGAGCTCTGCGTGGGCTCCGTCCAGACGATGTTTTAACGGACTTCCGTCCCCATCATACAATATCAAAGTCGAATGTCCTTGATCCCACTGGCTGGAAAGCGAGGTCCACCAACACTCACAGGAGAAGCTGCCGCTAGCTTCCCGTTACGTTGAAGAACCTCCACACCACACCATGGAAAGGATGCGTGACAATTCCCGTAAGGCTGAGCTGAACGATACAAGGCCCCGCATCACCGAAAGACGTATCCTGAGGTACGCTGTGTCTTCTTCAAGGGTTGCGGCAACACGCATCTTCCGTCCCAAAGCTCGGCACGCGGCACTTCAGACCCGCCGCTCCACTCCGATAGTACTCCATGCGCATTATGCATCTGCTTGTTGCTGACAACTCGCGTTACAGATTCCGACAACTGGTCTCATTCCCCGTCGCGACCATAGCGCAGCGGCACACCTCCTGCTCCAGCGGCGGCCACACCAGGTGGTTCAGTGAAGCACGAGTCCGACTCCGTCCCATACCAAAATACCCTCGCCTTTCCCCCCCTCGCCGCACCTCCGCCTCCACAACTGCTACTGGCTCTTTTGCGTAGGCTAAAAAGACCCCTTTTGCCTTGGGGACTTTCTCTGGGATAATTTCTGCTGTTTTTAGTGTTTCCTTCTGCCTCATGTATTAGAAGGCTTAGGGAGATAGAGGGGGCTTGCCTACTCCGCTTCGGTGGTTAGTACTCACACGATAGACTCTCCGCCTAGGCATCCATTCTCGTTGGACCGCTGGGGGCGTGTCGATTGCTACTAAACGATATCTGTACAGAGTAGAGTGTATTTATCCCTTATCGCTACGCGGCGCGCCCGGTTGTCCGCTTTGTGCCGTGAGCTGACTTAGGAACATTGACCGCTTTAGCGGTTCATTCGCTCGTGGATCACATCCCGTAGTACGTTGGTCCTTCGCCATGTGTTTCAAACGAACCAGAATCTTCAGATCACTTGCGCTTCAGTAATCTCGAGTCCAATCGCAGATCGTCACGACCGATTGCGAGGTTTGCGACGGAATGGTTCAGAGTCAAAACATTGCTACAGAGCTAACAAGTTACTACGAAGCCAACAGGAATATACGAATAGCATTGGGTCCACGGAGTCATTATCGGAGAGCAAAACGCCGCTAGCCACTGCGCCCACACCGTGAACGAAATCCGTCACGAAAGTCAGCCTGCTTGTCTGCAAGCCCACTCCACGAACAGTAGCCCCTAGGCGGTGGCCCCGTTGAAAGCCAGCTTGTTCGTCGTTAGAAGAGGAGGGAAGACCAGGCCCATCGTGGACGAAAGATCCTTGATGCGCTGGCAAAGTGCCTGCGGGGCTTTCCCACCCTCCAGCGTCAACAGATAGGCAGCTAGTCCAGCGACATGCGGACTCGCCATTGAGGTGCCCGAGATGGTGTTCTGTTACCTTGCAGATTAGCCAGTGTAATATACAAGAACAAGAATCAAAGCAGGCCACCGTGGGTTCAACGAAAATACTGCGAGCGCAGCTGGGTACCGACTGCCCTCTTGACGTACGCAGACAACGCTGGGGATGCGATAAGAGGGTGAGAGGCGGACATACCGTAGCACCAGTCCCCCCAATCCACGTGCTCAAGATATTAACCCCCGGCGCAAACACGTCCACCAAGCGCCCGTAGTTACTAAAGCTCGCCTGCCTATCCGCCGCATCGCTCGCACCGACAGTGCAAACCTTAGGTTCCGACGCCGGGGACGCCAGCTCAGCAGTCATGGCGCTATTCCCCGCCGCGACGGCAAGAAACAATCCCGCCTCGACCGCCGCAGCCGCCGCCGCATTCGTCGCCGCGCTCCGCACCCCGCCCAGACTCAGGTTGCCGACGCTCTTGCCCCTGCAGCCGGGCCGGGTTTGCGCGTCGTTGGCGGCGAAGTTGATGCCGGCGAGGACGCCCGCGTTGGTGCCGGAGCCGTTGGCTCCAAGCACTTTGACGGCGAAGAGGGTCGTCTTCTTGGCGACGCCGTAGGTCGCGCTGCCCACGGTGCCGGCGACATGGGTGCCGTGGCCGTTACCATCCACCGGGGAGTTCTCGCCGCTGTAGTCGACGAGATGCGTCGCGCGGCCGCCGAAGTCGCTGTGCGCGGTGTAGATGCCCGTGTCGATGATGTAGGAGCAGGTGCCTGCGCCCGCGGTGTCGTCGTAGACGTAGTCGGTGCTGCCGGCACTGCGGTGCGAGATCCGGGCCAGGCCGTACGGGGCGTTGGATTGGGTGGTCAGGGCGGAGGCGTAGACGGTTGAGTCGGGCTCGACGTAGGCGACCTGGGTGGGGGGTAAGTATTTCGTAGAACGTACCATACCGAGGGATAGGATCATCTAAGACGGAGATGCTGGCTGACTTACAGAAGATAGGCTCGTGATGGTGGTCAGCAGAGCCTCGGACAGGGGAGCAGCGAAGCCCTTGAACGATCTGATGTTGTAGACGAAGTCGGGAGTCAGGTCGACGAGAATCTCGACGATCAAGTCCCGGAGGACCGACTCCGTGGCCTCGGGCTTCAAGACGACAATGTACCGGCCCAGCGTAGGAGCTTGTCGTTCTTCAATGACTGGAGCGGCGACGGCAAGCGGCAATGCCGCCAGCAGGGTCGAGATGAAGCGCATGGTGGGGATACTTGGGACTCTTAGGGACACTGAGTAGACTGTGGGGAGACAGAGAGGTGAGTATTTATCAAAAGTCAAGGCTCACAGCTGCTGGTGCTAGTGGTGATTTAGCGAATCAACCTGCAAGCCATAACAGTGTTGTGATAGCCAGCTAAAGCCATCAGGAATGAGATCCGAACACACTAGGACTTGCGGTTGTCGTAAGATGTTTGCCCATTTACCCCCAAGAGTTAGAACGACGGAGCCAAACAAAGAAGAGACTGCGAAAGTGGCGCACCGCAAGGACCCGTGGTGACTCGCATGGTTTAGCAGCCGGATCGGCGCCTCGTATTGGGCGGAGAGCTGAGGTCCGGTCAAACCCTAAGTCAGATCTTCTGTACCTCATACCTGATCCCGCTAGCACGGTCCGATCCGGTCCCAGATTACAAGCATGGTTCTGCTTCCTGTTTGATCTGCTGGGAGGCATCTGTTCCGTCATCGACCATGACATGAGATACATGCTCCATCAAAAAGCTGATAACGGTGGGTTATAGTCCTGGCTCCATCGTCCCGTCTGTTTGGTATGCCGCCGCTGCTCAGGCGCCCACAAAATCGGCCAGACGGAAGTGACATGTAGGAACATTGGCCCAGGAGTTGTGGTGCACGCTCGTGCAACGGAAGAAGTCTTTCCGTCCAAGATTGGAATAAGAGGACACTGGCCTATACCCTTCCCGATGCTCCTATGACACACATGAGCGAAGTCGCATGACGCACGACACGATCTTCAGCCGCAATACAGAACACCACCAATGTCGCACAGCGGCAAGGGTTCCGGGCGCAAGGGCCGTGCGGGAATGGCGTGGGGTACGGTGTGGAGCTGAGAAATGAATCCAACATACCTAGCGGGACACCGCCCAGCCAGTTCAGCGTCTTGGAGGCCACTGCCCAGAGACAACCACTGCACGTTTTGGAAGGCACTAAAGCTTACACTGTCGCTCCGTCACCAGCCTACTCGGCAAATCGTTCATCGTGGGCTCGGAGACCCCGCGTCCCCACACAGACATCGACAAAAGACACCTCTTAGCCAAGCCGTGGTGGTACCGATACAACCACCCCCCTATCCCATCCCCCGCATCAACCGCCCCATGTCACCGTCGTATGGAGCCGTGAGGCACTCGGCTCAGAGAGCTTCCATTATTCAAGTGCTTGGCGGCTAGGTTATCGGGCCTTTAAACCTTGTCGATTTCAGCTTGGATGATTGCATGCCATCTGAAGTGGCCTGGGATCCGAGCAGGGAAGGTGCTGGGGAGCGGCTCGGCCCGTGACCCCGGTCATTTGCTTCCCGTGCCCGGCATCCCCGTCCGGTGGAGGGTTGGGTCAACGACCTTGTTGATGGGAGCGAGTAGGGTTTCTGTCGCGTTGTGCCGATGATTGCCATGCGGTCTTACCCCTTATGGTGATAACTGGCGCTTTCTAGACGGAGGCAAGAGCCTTAAGAGCCTGGTGATCTTGACTCAGCAGCCCACATTGCAACATCGCCGGGGCGTTGTGACAAGGTTCTAAGCCGCTGAACAGGCTGAAAGGGCATTGATATCTAAGAGTATGAGACAGCACACACTCAGTCCGGTAGAGCAGCACCAGCAGCAGCAGAAGCAGTAGCAGAAGCAGTAGCAGGAGAAGGAGTGATGAAGCTAAACTCTTAGCTAAAGCGGTCATATCTTCGGACGGCACTATTCCTTTTCGCTTGAGGGATACATTCTCGCATGCATCGACAAGGTATCCGTCATGCCATACTCCTGGCATAGTACTAAAATCGCACAGACTCATTATCCCGTTTCCTTACCCTTGCGCCTGAACCCACACACCCACCGTAAACCATTACCAGCCTAAACAGCCTGATACTTGCGCAACTGCCCCAGATCGTTAGCACAGCTCCATACCCGAAGACGAAGACACACAGGGGGAAACTCACATCCAGCGTAACAGTCCTACTACTCATCCTGGCCTGATCCCTCGCCACGCCGACCAGCGTCTCCGACTCCCCAAACAAGCCCTGCTTCAGCGAGATGACGATAAACTGCATCCCGCCCGCGCTGCCGCTGCGAGTTCCACCCGTCGTTGCTGGCCTAAGGACCCGTCAGTATCATCAATCAGCACCTGCACTCTTCATCTCGCGTCCACAATCCCCAAACCAGATGGGGAGAGAAGGGGGAAAACGAAAACGGTAGACTCACCCGCAAGCTCGCCGTAGGTATTCCGCCACCCGCCTGACGTTGACGGAGTCGAGCGCGGCGTCGACCTCGTCGAGCACGAAGAACGGGGAGGGCGAGTAGGAGTGTATGGCGAAGAGGAGCGCGAGGGCCGCGATGGTCTTCTCGCCGCCGGAGAGGTGGGCGAGGTCGCGGAAGCGCTGTGGGAGGGTCAGCGGAGACTATTCTAGGCTGAAAACGGGGTGCAGCAGGGGATGCCCGGTTCCCAAACGGGAGCGAGGGAACTGCAGAAGGCAGAATGTGGGCGGAGGTAGTAGATAGTGGAAGAGACACAGCGGACGGAGACGGGTGCGACAAAAGGCTTACCTTGAGAGGCGGCGTCGCGTGGTATTTGACGCCTCCCAAGAACGCCTCCTCCGCGTCGTCTCCCTCCTCGAGGTCGAGGTATGCCTGGCCGCCAAGCGGGAAGGCGGTGCTGCGCGTTAGCTCCTTGTAGACAGGGCCGATTTGGTCCGAGATGTGTTGGAAGGCCCTGTGGTGCGAGAGAGGTAGTTAGCGCTGGAACTGGCGTGGTGTGGACCGTTGGGCAAAGGAAAGAGGGGAGGGAGAGGGATAAGTGGAAGGCCATACTTGTTGAACAACTCCGCGCGCCTCTCCCGCACTTCCTCAAACGCCTCTTTGGCTCGCGCAGCCGCACGACGAGCAGCTTGGAAGTCCTTCTCGGTGGAGTGCAGGCGCGCTGATGTAGCTTCAAGGCGGTCGACAGCCCGCATATTCGGCGCCATCTTGTCAAGTTCAGAGTTCAGGGCTTGGATACGTTCCTGCAACGTCTCTTCAGCCTTGGGCGAGTCGTCTTCTTTGAGGTCGTCGTCCAGCTCGTCGAAGTCAGGTATGATGCCGTAGTCTCTGGCCTCGGTTGCCTGTCCTGCTTCCGGGGAGCCTTCGTCCCCGTCGAGCTCCATGGCGTCGCCTGTGGTGCCGTTGATGGTTTCGTCGAGGGGAAGGGATTCCAGGCTCTCTGAGCCTTCGGCCTGCTGTCTGTTAGTTTGGCTCTTACGCATCTTTAATCCTCAAAAACGCTTCTGCTTGAATTATCGTCCCATATCACGTCTGTAAAGAGACAAGAAAGGAGAGCGAACCGCTTACCAAAGGAATGTTCACTTCATCAATTCTACACTTCCTCAGCAAGTTGTACCAACCTACTCTACACTTCGTGACCTCAGCCTCGAGCGCCGCAATTGTCTTGAGAGTCTCGTCGACATTCTTATTCCTCTTCGATACCTCCCGCCTTGCCTCGTTCACGGCGCCCGCTCGCTCATCTGCCTTCTGGCGAAGCGTGTCGAGCTGTTGCTTTAACTGCTCAAGCTCCGCATTCAGTGTGTCGAGCTCATTGTTGATGGTCTCTTTCTCCGCTTCCAACGAAGCAACGAGGTTCGCATCGCGTTGATCCTGTGACCTAAGCGTCTCAATGCGCGCAGTAGTAGTCGCAAGCCTCTGCGTCTCAAACGCAAGCTGATTCTCGACTCGACTCCTCTGCCTCGTAAACTCCAGTTTCCTTTGGCTCGCCTCCTGCTGCATCGTGCCCTGCTGCTTCTCATAAGCTCTGATGTCCGCATACCCCAGCCTCTGGCAGAACTGTGCAAAGACCTCGTCCTCGACCCTTGCGATTGCGTCCGCGAAGGTCTGCAAGTTCGAGCGAAGCTCCTCGAGATGCGCGGACTGCTCCTCGAATTTGGGCCGCGTTTCCTCAATCTGCTGCCGGGCGTGCGCCAGCTCAGACTCCTTGCTCGCGATGTTGCGATCCAGAGCCCTGACCTCGTCACGCGAAAATGTGAGCTGGCTCTCCAACCCCGCCAGCTCACCTTGCAGCTGTTCCTCCTCCGTACCGCGGCGATGGCCACGCGGCAGCGCAGCTATATCCGCGAGGAGTTTCTCTCTCAGCCTGCGCAGGTTCTCGACTTCGGTGTCCTCCCATCTGCGCTGGCGATCCTGGGGTCCGCGTCCGCCGGTCATAAGACCGCCTTTGTGGATGATTGTGCCGTCGAGCGTCACGGCCTTGACCTCGATGCCGCGGTCATAGACGAGGGCTCTGGCGACGGCGAGATCGTCGCAAACGAGTGCGTCGCCGCATGCATACGACATAGCGCGCTCGTAGGCGGCATCGTAGTCGATGATGTCGATGGCGAGGCGGGCTCCGCGGTGCACCGTCTTTAAGGAGGGGTCCACGGCTTTGACCTGAATCGTGTCAAGGGGAATGAAGGTTGCTTGGCCGGCGCGCTGGTCGCGCAGATACTGGATGCAGTCTCGGGCTGTCCGCTCCGTGTCGACGACGATGGCGTCGAAGTGTCGGCCAAGCACCGTGCTCACGGCTGTCTCGTATTTCTTCTGTTTGGGGCGGCTGAGGTCAGAGATGCGGCCGCGCACGCCGGGGAAGATGCGTTTCATCGCGGCCACGGTCTCTTTGGCGCGGTGTTCTTTCTCAGACGTGCGACGGTCTGCGTCGGCTGATATGAGCTTGGTCAGGACTTCTTGTAGCTTTTCTTCAAGCTCGGTTTGCTTTTGGGCGGAACGGAGGCGCTCGGAGGTCAAGGCATCGAAGTCTCTCTTCTTGACCTCGATCTCCTTTTGCGTTGATTTGGTCTGTGCGTCCATGGCTGCGCGGCGCTCCTTGAGGTCCTGGATTTCGGACTCTAATTTGGAGACTTGGGCCTCGGCAGACTCGAGTTTTGAGCGGAGGGAGTTTACCGTTTCGGAGTCAGTCTTGAGTTGACGGTTCATGTGATCCAACCTCGTTTGGTCGGATGCGGTGCGCCTGGTTACTTCGCTGCGAAGGCGGTTATATTCCTGAAGATCGGCTTCTGAAAGATCACGGCCAGCCGCTTGTTGCTGTGCTGCCCACTCGTCTTCCCATTTTCTTTGTGCTTTCTGCACCGTATCAAGGTCTCTCTTTAGCTTGTTCACGTTCTTCTGCTGCGCATCCCGCTCCTTCTCCACCTCCTTGATACGCGCCTCGTACTTCTTCCTGTTCGCACTCGAGATCGAGATCTTCTCGTCCAGGGGTACAAGGCTGTTCTCCTTGTCCTCGATCTCCTTCTCTTTCCTCTTAATTGCCCTTTCCATCTTTCCGACCTCCCTAGTGACCTTCCCCTGCTCACGTTTGGCCTCCTCGAGTCTTTGCTCGAACTTCTCCAAGCCGCGCCTATGTTCCTTGAGTTCTTCGTTATTCCTGCGTATCTGCTCGCCGCTCTCCTCCATCGTTCGCTGGAAATGGAAGAGCTTCCACAGAACGTGCGTCACGATAGCTTGGTCGCGCTCCGCTCGCTTGCGCTCAAAGCTATCGGCTTCAGCCTTTTGCTCTTGGTACTGCTTGATCTCGCCATTGATGGCCCGGCGCTGGTTCAATCGGAAATTCTGCTCATCGGCCGCCTTCTCGTTCTCGGCTTTCAGCCGCTCGTATTCCTTCTTATATTCCAGGCTCCCGGATATCTGCTCGATGAGCAGCGTCAGGTCTTTGGGGGCCTGGCTGGCAATGGCTTCGACATCGCCTTGGAAGACGAGGAAGTTGCGCGCTTTGATGAGAATGTTTTCTGCTTCGAGCGCCGCATTGTACTGAGCAGCGCTCACGACCTGATTGTTAATTCGGTACTCTGACGTGCCCTGAGCGGTGATGGTCCGCTTCCAGCGTTGCTCTTCGCCTGCGTCGTCCTCGTATACGGCCTGTACCCAGGCGGTGGTGGGATCGCCGCGCTGGGAGCTGCGCTGGGTATCATCATCGTCGTCGTCGTCACCGGTCTCAGGTGGCGCCTCTGTGGCTGTGCCGTCCGCATTGATTCTGGAGGTGCGTAGGACGCGTCCGCGATAGATAAGGTCGCGGAGGTGGGTGCTGCGGAGGTGGCTCGATTTGATGCCGAGGACGAAAGATATCGCATCCATGCTATCCGTCGCCAATGGTCAGTACATAGCTCGAATAGCAAAACCATCCGACGGCCCCGTGTTGCGCGATCGGCTTGCGAGGTAGCGTGGGGAGGAACGTACGAATTGGATTTGCCGGAGCCATTTGGCCCAATGATGGAGGTGAAGTAGGAGTCGCCGAAAAGGAGGGTGTGGTGGCCGCGGTAGGACTTGAAGTCTATCACGACTCAGTTCTCGAGAATGCGACCGGGTGCGATGTACATGGTACTCACTGAAGAGCTCGATGCTGATTAATTTGCCCATGTTTGCGGTTCAGATGCGGGCGAATCGCGCGATTGCGGGGTGAGAACTGCACTCAGACCATTCGGCGGTGCGCTTGGAGCTGATGCGGCAGACTTGCCACAGCTAGAACAGTTCGCGACAGGAAGACGGCGGTAGTTGTGGTGGTGGAGGTGGTGGAGGTGGTGGAGACGTTGTAGGTGGTGTTTCTCACTGTTCGGCGCGTGGTGGAGCTGGCGACGCGCGCGTTCTGGGAAGTGGTGCGGCGGACTGCAGAGGCTGGTTCCGCAGTTTGACCGAGGGACCATGACATATGACCCTCCAGGGCTGTTCAAGCTTCCCTCCTGAAACAACAGCAACAACTACAACCACAAGAGTCATTTACAGCAGACGGCGGAGGCGTGTGTCTGCAGGCCCACACAGCGCGCTCAGCACGTGTGCAAACAATGTGATCGGATTGCTAAGCTCTACGCCGTAAAAGTATGCACTCCCTTTGTACCTCGAGCGCGCCGCGTGCGCTTCATACACTCTCCTATACGTCCATATGCTGTGAGCCGTGCTGATACCTCCACTTCCGCCGCAGCGCCCCCAGCATTCCCAACAGCAGCCCATCTCACGCTCCCCTCCGCTACACAAGCCTCACGAACACCCACTATGGCCAACTTGACTCCCCTAGACAAATCCTCTTCCGACCCACAGCTTGCGTTATCTCCAGAGCTTACCAGAACCTCCTCTTCCGGCGATTCCTTGCGTCCCGGCCTCACTTCCACGTACTCGTACTCCTCCTCGCCGGGCCTCTCTCGCACCAACTCCTACTCCGGCGACAGCTCGCAAGATGAGTACGACACCCTCCTCGACCGCCTCACAATCTTCGACTTCCTAGACAACCTGTCGCTCTCAACAGGGCTGGAGCAGCTGCAGCGGTCCGTCTCCGCGCAGACGGAGAAGGTCCGGCGGCAACAGCAGCGGCTGAAGAGCACGGGCCTGATCGCAAAGGACCGCGTGGTCGACGAGTGGAGGCGGAGGCTGCCGGGGCCGGATGAGCAGCTGAAGAAGTATCAGGCCCGGATGAGGCACAGCGTGGACCGGCTGGGGAAGAAGTGGAATGACAACAAGGCGGTGACGGCGAGGGAGAAGGCGTCGTTCATCGCAGGCGTGCTTAACATTTTCATTAGCGGGTATCTCGTCGGGGCGCACCCGGAATGGTTTCATTACTGGTGAGCTATTCTCCGATCGATAGACCGGAGCAAGGGGGACAGCATCCAGCAGCAGGGCTAGGGCCGTGTCAGCGGTAATTGATACTGACTGGTGACCAACAGGTATACAATTCAGCTCCTCTACTTCATGCCGATACGATATTACACGTACCATAAGAAAGGGTACCATTACTTTCTGGCGGATCTGTGTTATTTTGTGAATCTGTTGTTGCTACTGAGGTGAGTATTCTAAGCGTTCTGAGTATCAGCAGCAGCGGCATGGTACTGACGAGATCGGTTCCACAGCATATGGGTTTTCCCGACTTCGAAGAGGCTGTTCATCAGCACATATTGCCTAGCCATGGGCAACAACGCTGTCGCGATTGCCATGTGGAGGAACTCGCTAGTCTTCCACTCTCTGGACAAAGTCACAAGGTATTGTCCCACTCTCGTATTGCGCTGCCTACCCCAGCAGCATTGGGCACGTCAGAACCAGCCAAGCAGTATAAGCATTAGAGGATTTGCCGGAAGATATGCTAAAGATCCCGCAGCCTCTTCATCCACATCATGCCCTGCGTAACGCTCCACTGCCTCGTCCACCTCCTCCCCAACATCCACACCATTAGCCCGATTCCGTTCGACACCCATCTCCCCTGGACACCCTTCAGCATGCCCGACTTCTCGTTCTTCCATCTCCCATCCCTCTCCCTTCGGCCCTTCTCCCTATCCGCCTTCTTCACGCCCCCAACCGCTTCCTCGATTAGCGGCCCTACCTTCCAAGCAATCCGATTCCCCGCAGTCCACACAATCGCAACCTCTCAAGCAGGGGACGCGAACCATTACACGCTCACGCAGATGCTCCTGTGGGCGACGATCCCGTACGCCGTGTGGCAGCTCTCGTACCACTTCCTGATCACGGTTCGGCGGCGCGACAAGATCGCCGCGGGCCGGCCCACCAGCTTTACATGGCTGCGGAAGAGCTATGCGAACACGCTGCTTGGGAAGACGGTTTTACATCTCCCTGTAAGTCGCATATCCTCAGCGCTTACCTTCCTTCTTTCACCACCTTCACTGCCTCCTCCCCCTTCTGCCTCCCTCCTCTCCATCGTCCCAAACTTCGCCTCGCTCGCCACCCCCCTCAACCAACCTCCAACAAACCACTCCTGCACCCAGCCAACGCACCCAACTAACTCGCCCGACAGGACTCCCTCCAAGAGCCCGCCTTCATGCTAATCCAGTACTCCTACGCCTGCATCACCATGCTCCCCTCCCCGCTCTGGTTCCGCTACCGCTGGGCCTCAGCCATCTTCCTGCTGACCGTCTTCGTCTGGTCCGTCTACAACGGTATGTCTCAACCCCTCCCTCTCCCCCCATTTCTTATCCCCCCCACTCCCAACTCCCAAACCCTCCGTTCCGCTGCCCGTTGCCAGCCTCCAGTGCTGACCGTGGTTCCTGGAAATCTGTAGGCGCGACGTACTACATCGACGTCTTCGGCACGCGCTTCCAGAAGGAGCTCGAGGCGCTGAAGCGCGACGTCGCCAAGTGGCAGGGCAGCAGCAGTCCGCCGGCGTCTACGGCTGCTGAGCACGCCGCGCCGGAGACGAAGAAGGAGGAGGCCGGGAGTGCGGAGATGACGAGGCCGGTTGGCGGGAATGAGGGGGTTGGAAAGGAGAATCGGGGGTTGGGTGGGGATGCTGGGGTAGGGAAGACGGGGGTGGCGGGGATGAGTGTTGCGCAGGAAGGATGAGCTCTGGGGAGTGTGGTTAGACGATGACGGAAATTGTGGATGATTTGAGGCGCCCGAGTGTGGGCCGCGAGTTTGGGGAAGAGACAGGCCCAGCAGGCAGACGACGAGAGGCGGAGATGGAAGGAAGGGGTTGGGAGGCCTCTGCTGTTGCGGCGAGAAGGGCTTGAGCAAGAGATTGATGGTCATGCTGAGCGGGTACTCAGAGGGAGATCGGAGATCAGGGTGGAGTTGGGAAGGGATTCCCCCCCTGCCTGTTCTAATCATATGGATGCGTTTCGATACCCAGCGAAAGATGTGAGCATAATGGTTTCGGTGATGGAATGACTGGCGTACATCTTTCGAATAGCAATATTGTCGCCGCATACATCATAGCGCTGATCAACTGAATCTGATACTGTTCCATCTGAATGTCTGCAGCTGAGACTTAATTCTCTCCATATGTATCACGCTGAACGGAACGGCGGAGGCTCTATGGCCCTGATCGGTTGTCTTGAGTTAAGTGAACGTAGCTGGGAAACAGCAGCGAGTGCCATAGAATCCTTTGTCTCTTTCCCGGGTGTTCTGGGGTCTTCAAAAGGCGGCATGACAGGTTCATTATTCCTTTCAAGAAGTTGGTTCCTAGGAACTGTAGCGAAAACAAGATATGTCCAGATTACTCCATGGGGTGTAGGTCCTAGAGGCAGTTGCCCTTTCAAGTGTTTGTTGTCTGTACAGCGCATATTGCTAGCGTTAGATAAATGCTATGCTTGTTCCTCTTCCCATAACTTGAGCACGCTATGCGATGAAGCCGATTCTGCGAGCTGAAGAACTGTGCTATACTTTCGATGATTCTACTAGACTATATGAATCAGAACTACGACGCTCCTTCCCATCCTTCTGATGAGTTCAGCTTGCTCTGAGGCCGGCGGCTATCGAACTTGCGTCTCCTGGTGCCGGACGAATTCCCAAGGGCTTTCGAGCGTTGGCCGCTTCCTGATGATGACGGCGGAAGTGCTTAAGCCTGTATCACGGCCATCAGTAGCTTTGAGTGCTCGGCGAACAGGTAAGGAGGCAGTATTCCATAGCCAGAAGATGTGAGTATGTTGGCGCCGCTCTGAGAACAGCGGAGGTCCGTGCCCTGGTGGTGAGATATCAAACTCTCGCTCGGAGCCTGCCGGCCACACTTCAGCAACCAACAAAATGAGGAGGATGACCCTCGCGGAGCGCAAGGCCCTCAAGGGCAGGGGCACCATACAACCAGTAGGCTAATCGCCGCCCAACTGAAGATGCGTAGAAGACTGATTGGTGATCTAGACCTACAAGCACACAGATTGGGCGCACGCATGGTGCGACCCCACCCTCCGCCCCATCCGCGAAGAAGGAAGAGGAGCAGAGGAGAGAGGAGGAGAGGAGAGGGGAGGTGGAGAGGAGGAGAAGAGGGAAAACTTTCCCTTTCTGGACTATGTCGTCCCCTCGTCAACGGGGCAACTGGGGTTGGAGGCGCTGCAGAAGTATCTGGACGGTCATCGTGAGTACATCTTGACCCAAGACTGGCACCGTACTGACAACACTGGAGGCTGAGCCTAAACATTGTAAGCAACGATGACGGCCTTGATCTTCTTATTTGATATTGACGATGGGATCAGAGATTGGCGTAGTCGGCGGTTGGTGGGCGGCGAACTTTTGGGGCTGGGCCGGCGGCGACCGAGCCAGCGATTCGTAAGTGGATCTCCCTGTTCGACGACGGCAGTGGCCTAGGCTTACCCAGCATCTGTACACAGCTTTAAGCACTTTAAGGTGAGCCTACGAGAAGCCGAAATGGAGACTGAAAGGACCGAGTGCTAATGATGCTTCCAAGACAGGGCGACAACGGGCCTTCGGGCATAGAGTGTCTAGATAGCGAATCTGACACGTTTCCTTGCTGAACCGATCTTATCCTTTTTGCGACATGAACGATGCTATAAAACTCTTCGACAACGGCCTGAAAAGATCTTCCCAGCGTCCACCATCCTTCGCGGCGAAGCAGCATGGCCGAAGAGTCGGTAGATCCTGAGCGGGTGAAGGCGAGCCCGTAAACAGCTGCTACACCAGATGGGACGGCGTGACATACTGCGGTGTCCGGGACCGATGCATTGGTAGAGACAACGCCCCTAGCGTCAGCTATGCGCTTCTTGCTCCTAACCGCCGACCTCTTGAGGATAGACCAGGTTCCACTGGACGAACTGCAGGCAACATACGTCGGAGCTTTGAGGAGCTTTTGGATACGAGGATTGAGAAAACTCAAGCTATCTTGAAGATTGAAGAAGCTTTGGAGTGAACGTTCCGAAATGGTAGGGATGGCCATTCGAATGCCCCATTCTCACTGAATGAAGCTGGTAATTTTGACACTGCGTCGTTATGCTAAAGGGTATTAGGAGCGCGTGGTATTGAGACTCTGAATTCGAGAAAACTACCTCCAATGCTCCAAGGCCCATTTCATAAGACGAGGGCCAACAACCGCGTCGGATGCCGCTGCGCCGATGACTACAGCGCCGTACTTACTGATGTTTTATAGCTACTATGGCCACATTACACGTGTCCCATCGCACGGGTGATCTGGATACGCTGCGTCTGTATTCCGAGATCTGGCAAGAATGTAGGACCGTAATGGATATAATACAGCCATGTGATGGGATAATATCCGTGGATATAATCTCCTGTCTCGTTTTATCCTTCATTGCTCCTGAGATCGCCGGTTCGCTCTAATCTATCAAGTGGCTTAGTCTTTCCATATCTTCGGCAATGCGTATCGGCCAGTCCCTGTGCAAACAGGGCGGTAGACGCAGCCGTCTAGGCATGAATTGCCGCATTTCATTAAGCTACACGGAGACCAGTATTGTGTTTTGTGTTTGCTATGCGGCACACGAGCCTGCAACGCAGCAGTCGGGCGGGTACATGTGTCCACGGATATCCTTAAGGCAGAAGTCCGTATAAACTTTACAAAACATGTGAGGTGGCTTGCAGTATGACGTGAGGGTGCATTCGACTTGGCTGCCCCTTGACTGTGTTATGTCTACTTCTTCGTTGCTCCCCCAGCCAGGGACTACGAATCATACTACACAAGGCAGGTCTCGCGGTATTCGGTTGCTCCATGGATAGTCGCTTACGTCGTGGAGTTTCTACCGCGTGCGATGACCTGGGAACGGTCGCAAGTCCTGGACCTGTGGCGAAGGATCAGTACAAGTAAGAAGCCGACTGAAAGCCGGTGTTGCGGAACTTCGTGAGCGATCGGCCTCCAGCGCCGTTGTGTGGGGCAGCCGCGGTCGGAAGCCGATGTTCCGTCATCGAAAGATTACAGGCGGAAGAGCATGTGAGTCCCCTACGGCAGGATGTATCCTGAAGACTTGCCAGGGAAGAAACTCTGGCCCAGAGACGGAACTGGCGCTGTCGGAGGCCCGGATCTGATGGCAAAGTGGTATGGTAACGGATTCGCAGTAGCCGCGATGCCGATCTAGACAGCTCCTGGAGACCTAGCCAGCGGACAAGCATATCCTTCGTCCAGAGGGTTGTTCGATGTCGAGAGGGAAAGAGCTACACGAACTCATGCACATGTGAAGAACATGGTGGGTGACCTGGCGGTCTTGGATCGGGGCTGATACGGTAAGTTACGAGTACAAGCAGCTTTCGGCTGAACGACAGTCTTGCGGGCTTACAGTGCATCGTAGAATGATGCGGCGGAATACTTTGGAGAGGAGTGCGTCGTAGCAAGCACGGAAGGATACATTGGAAGCAGAAGGGAGGCTGTGAGGTTGAAAGAAGCTTGGGCGGAATTGATGCCTGCGGGCCGGAAGACCAACACCAAGGAACATCCTTGTCAACTGCCACAATCCACTGGACCATCGCTCACCCGGGTAACCTCGGCCTCCCTAAATATCTACTTCGTACTCTTTGCAAGAGGAGACTGCAGCAAGAAGCTGATGTGAGCGATCTTGACGTCTTCAAGAGCTGCTTAGCCGCAGGCATCCCTCTTCCGATTCGACAGACGAGCATGGAGCTTGCAGGTCGAAGATTTCATGGTCAACTTCTCAATGGGCCACGAAAACCGGCCGGCATCACCTACGCAGCGGGGAGGATTCTTTCTCCGCAATCTACAGTCATGTTTAGTTAAAGACTCACCCCATAAGCTGATCCGTTTGCGCAGGCTTGGTGACGAATCTATTCGCACTTAAAATAACGTCTTCAGAGCTTTTCTACCCGTGACAGTACGCTCACTCATACTGAATCCAGTCTCTTAGCTACGCATGGAAGGCTGAAACCGTCGTCTTTGGACCCACAGCGATTATGTGTCCGCCTGGATTCCCTCCTTACGCACTTCACCCTTAGGAGTCTGACAACCTCTCTGAACCACCACTCACCGACAGCCAGATCCAGTTGGAGTAACGCACATTGTTTCAGCGAAAAACGATGCAAAATCGGCTCTGCACGGCGACTTTCGGTCTTTCCGGTAGTCTGCTCATGGCCTCGAACCGCGAGAGTACATTGAATCGAGGGTCACATTCTTGGATGACAAACACAATCGAAACAGTGTCTGGAGTCTGTCAAGTGACATATTCTGCTACCGCTTCCCTTGAAGGGGAGGTCTCTGAGTTTGAAAACAACCCCTGGGCGCTATTTGATCATCATTTTGCGAATAGAGCGCTGATCGGCTCCAGTAGCTCGGCATGATTTGCTATTCCCATCTCGTCGAGACATATTCAGAGGAAACCGAGGCCATAGTGATCAGTTTAACAAGTCAGGAAAGCATCCGGTCCCACGGGCTTTGCAGTACGATACACACTACACGCTTCACGGGCCGTCCCAGTACCAACAGGGACGCTGTCACGATTATCACGTACTCCGTCCGGCAAAGTGCTTCTACAGACTCATCGCGTACTTGCGGAGGACCAATTTAGCGTTCAGCGGAATCAGCTTTCGAGACCTCACAAAGATGTGTTGGATATTCGAGCCAGCACCGCTTGGCTACTAGCCACCATAGCTCGAGTATAAGATATGCTTCCTCCACATGGCTAAGAATGGTACTGATTTCGAGAGAGGTTCTCGGCTAGAAGCCCTTGATGGGTATGCTCGCTCTATGTATTGAGGCCATCAGTATCTCCAGGAAAGCAGAACAACATTACTGCAACACCAAGATCGAGCCCGCGAAAGCTCGGAACATCGCCGTGGAGGTGCAAAAAGCTTGCAGACATAAAGATTCTAATCATCCAAGGCGCCAACAAGACCCTCGTGGAGACGCACCGCTTCCTAGAAGGAACAGCGAGGACTTCTGCAGAGGAAGGGTACTGGATTCTTTCGGGGCCGGATGGCGCCTACTCCAACAGCTTCTCGAAACGGTAAGCGTTCGTACAGCGTATTGGAAGAACCTTGTCAAACGTGGATAGCTATCCTATCCCGTGACTATCGATCGAGCCTTTGAGAAACTAGCTGTTTCTCAAGGGAACACTCCGAAGTACCATACACGAGCTCACTGTCACGTCCCTTCCAAATACCATAAACACACTGAGATGACGACGAAGGAGACAACGGCAGCTTTACGCAGCATCAAACAAGCACTCCATAGTGCTATATCTAGCGTCGAGCGAACCCGGACCTGAAGCAGCTGGGATCGCTGTAGAAGATACGGTAGCCGTACTCGTTTAACTAAGTGATGAAGACCCGAGTTCTGGGACAATATCGCCTTCCGAATGCGGCAATATCGGTGGCTTTGTAGAACATCGCAGAACTTCTACACAGCGCTTCTACACAGCGCTGCGGCGACGCGGTGGCAATATTGGTCGCACAAGAAACAGCTGCAAGACCATGAGGACTCCAGCGGATGAGCATGATGGTCCCAAAAGCATTTGCAAAGAGGATTTGGGCTCCAGCGGATGGCGGCGCCGCGGTGAGAACGACCCTGAAGAGCGTGAAGGCCCCAGCATAACAGCGCAGATCGGAATGGCAAGCAATAGCTGGCACGATGTTCCGGCAAGGCGTCCGGGCTATCGGAACTCCACGACGTTCTACGTTTATGTTGGTCTTCCGAATCCGGCTATATGTGTGGCACTCGTCGTGAGGCTGTCACTTTCCACAGCAAGTGGCACTCACACCAGGGCTTACAGCTGCAAGGTTATGCCATGGGGAAGATACGGCGCTGCATCAGCTGCGCTTGAGGTAGTACTTGGGATTAGTAGATTTCCGCTAGCAGAGTGGCATTAACTTCATCCCTAGGTAAGACCAGCAAGGCTTGATGGAACAGAAGGCCCAAGGGCCACCCGAAGAGTTCGTTGCCGCATTTATGCCCAGCTAGTCCAACACCAGATTCGCGATCATGCTGGACTCATGATTTTATTAATCGTAGAGCAACCAGACAACTCCACATGATAGAAAGCAAAAGATATTGAGCAGGTTAGCTCTTTAATGCACTAATTACTTAATATATCTTTGGCCTATAAGATGTGCGCTTGGGCTATCCACCTCTATGGCCACAAGTAGCTGTCTATGCGGCAACGGATTTTTCGAATGTCCCTTGGCCGAATAGATCGCGTATGTCGACGCTTAAATGGTTGCAAAGGAAACCTGTAGAGACCCGGGTCTAAAGGTGCGAACGGGCGCAGTAAGGTCGTTAATATAAACGTCGGTGTTTTGGCACGCTGAAGCTTGCGGAGGGTTATGAGTATCGACAAGACATATGGAGCCGCGTCATAAATATAATTGATGCATATTGGCAGAACGTCGGCCAGGTCCCTGCTTATGAAACGGAAGGATTTGATGCAGTATATGTCCGCATTCGACCGTTTTAAGAGAGGCACTACTAATTACTCATCGTGTCAGGCCTTAAACGTAAGGCTCGCGGCTGAATATAGCCGACTGCAGAACAACGTAGAAGCCGGATCCCTAGCAACGCCAACAGCGCCTTCCAGAAACCAAGGTGGGTAACCGCGAGAGATAACAGTCGTCGCCTAGCGCTCCGCACATGCCTTCCGCTGCGACCAGTCTGATGGCCTGCGAACTGCTCCACAAACGAAGATTGTTCGAAGATAGAAAAGAAACAATGGAGATCCGCAATGGAGAAGCTCATGATGCCGCACCGAACTTCCCCTTCCTGGCCTCTGCCTTGGCCTTATCCGCATCAGACATCCAGGTAGGAGCACCACCACTTCTCTCAGTCTTATTCGTCTTCTCCGTTTTATCCGTTCTCTGCGTCTTGTCCGGGCTTCTCCTCTTGCTGCCGTTCCTCCTCTCGCCTCCCTTTTGACCTCGCGGTCCGTCTGCTCTCCTGCCCTCTCCTCGGTTGCCGCCCCTGCTCATCTTGCCCCTTCCACTCTCATCACCACCCTCTCGTCCCCTCTTCTTGCTGGTACGCTCAGGCAGAGCCTCGTTGAGACCCGGTGGCCCAGCGGTCTCACCAAATTTCTTAGCGCGCTCAAGCTTCTTTGTCGCTTCTTCGTCGGTTTCCGTGATACCGAACTTCTTAGCGCGGGCGCGACGCTTCTCGAGTTCTTCTTCGAGAGTCGTGGCTGCGAGGCCGGAGCTGAAGTCGACCGGGGTCTTCTCCTTCTCTGCAGGTTTCTCGGACTCGGGCTCCGGCGCTTCGGTTGTGCCGTTCGCAGCCTCGGCATTGTCGGTAGCGATATCAGCTTTGATGTCGGTCCTCTCAGCCTCAGCGTCTGCGGCCGGCGCAGCTGCTTCAGCATTCTTCTCCTCCTCGTCAGCCGCTGGAGCTACCTCCCCAGCTGGCTTATCAGGCTTTGTCGCATCAGCTGCATCGTCATCCCAGTCGATCTCGTCGTCACCTGCTGCGAGCATGGTGGATGAAGGCGCGGTTGCGCTCTTGGTCCCTTGGGTGTCGGGTGCCGTCTTGTCCGCTTCTTGGAGGCGCGTAACCATGTCGGCTTTCTTGCCGGTGTGGGGGAGGCCGCGCTGCTTGAGAAGAGCTTGCAGCTCGTCATTCTTCATCTTCGAGTAGTCGGTCATTGTGATTGTGGAGGAGGTAACTGGTGATAGTGATTTGCGTCGTGGAGCTGGCGCGAATGAAGTTGGTAGCGCACGTCGCAGTGACAGAAGCTGTGCGGCAAGGTGGAAGAGACGAGGATGAAGGATTGAAGGATTGGAGGATTGAATGACTGACTATGAAGCGATTTTGTCAGAAGTGAGCGATTAAGGGTTCGTGTCAATAGAGTTCACGTCTATTGTTCTCACCCAAGGGACGAAACAGGGAGCTCTTGGCGCATGCGCCGGCCAAACCTCGGCTCTCCGGACACCTCAATATCAACCAACACCGCAGCATGAATGTTCACGCGCATCAACCTATGCTACTGTACCGATAGGCTTTTCGTATTCAGGCACCGCTACGCGCGACAGCTCACTATAACGCGGCAAATGCATATAGTCCGTATACTAATGCTGCCGTATCGGGTTGGTATGTTCAAGCAAGCTAAAGGTAAACCATGAGCAGGCCATGTGGAGGCGGTCGAGTATGAATCGCAAGAGCCAAGGAAAGTGTAGCGAGCAAGGCCTGAATGGCAAGTTTCGAGCTTCCTGCGGGTTGTAACAAGGCAATTTTCGCCCTGAGTTTATTAAGAAAGACACTATAGTACGAGGAAGATACCTCACAGGCCCCGGTAAAATAGTCAATTTCTTGACCTAACTGGAACATCGTTGAGAGACCGATATTGTGTTAGTTGAAGGTTGTAGCAAGTCTTCAATGTTTCACGGATACATTGGTCAGACTCTATCTTTCGGCTTGGTAGAACTCTTTCTCGGTCTTACGGTCGCTTTGTACCACCTACTGGAATACGCTGGGATATCCGAGGCGGGAGAACAACACGACAGCCAGTCCACAACAGTGTCCGTCCTTTCTTCGCTCAGACGGCTCAGTTGTGCCGATGACGCTCGGCGAGCTGTCTGGAGGCTTATATCCCTTCCTTCATCCGGCAACTCATCTCCGGCACCGGTTTACAAATCGAGTGACAAGGCAAGCGCCTATCGTAAGCACATGCTGATCTCCAATTTTGCCGTTCCCGTTTCGGCTCGCCATTCCCTTTGCGTAGTGATCTGAGTTGGGGTCGGCAACGGTTGGACGGCTCATCGGTCAACGCTTCAGAATCGACTAGGTGAGACCTACATGATCTTCACGCCTTAGTCTTACCCTCGGCTCTCATTGCCTTCCATCCCAACGTTCATCATTAGCCAAGTCATGGTTTCTTGTCAAGCCAGTCGTACTGCTTGGTTTTCTTTATTGAGTTGGCTCCTCCACTAGTCCTAAGGGCATCCAAGTGATTGTCATACCTTGTGTACCATCTTACTTACACAGTTGCTTGGTTGGGCTCAGGGAGTTGCAAGAAGCACATAGGTTCCACTGTTGTATATATAGTATAATAGAGCATAACATCATTAACTTTCAAAATTCTTTAGACCGGTCACGCTGCCTTCCTATCTGCCTGCTTTGGGTCAGACTGACCGGGTGTGCGCGTGCTTGAGCCAGCGTCGTGTTGGACGTAGCTCAAACCCCCCACGGAGGAGATGACGAAGCGGCCCCGGCGCTTCGAATCTGCACCGTGCGAGCGTCGCTTCACATCACACTTTGAAATCTCCGAACCTAGCAACAGCACTCGCGCCTAGACTTGCCAAAGCATATGTGCCGCAGGCCGATGATGTGCTCGAAAGACGCTTGTCCACGGGACGGTTAGACGGGACGGTTCTCACTTCGGGACCAAGCCTGTCTACACCCTCTCCGCTCTGAGTCCAAAAAGCCAATTTCAACGTCGCTGAGCCGGCCCGCGCAAGCTCCAAGCCTCTGGTTGGGGAAACCACGGTCTGACGGCGGGTGGAAGATGGAGAGCAACTCCATCCGCGCGAGGCTGCCTCGTAGGCGATGATCAAGATATGGACATCCTGGGATCGGAGACGCCATTGGCTAGCCTGCTAAAGTGAGCACCCCATCCCAGATAACGTGACCGAACCTTGGCAAAGCCGGGGTCCAAGGGAGGATCAATCACAGCGCGCAGCCGGGGTCATTCGAGTGCGTTAAAGTTGTGGCTTGCGGCAGGCTCCACACCTGTGGGATCTTGACACTACGCGCCAAACATCGGCCCGTCAGCGTTGGCAGAGCATCCGAAATCGGCACGCAACATCGTGAGAGAGAACGATGATACTCAAGAATAGATTCCTGTTCTTCAGCATCGGCGTCTACGGAAAAGCGGTGACTTTGACGATGCGTTGTCAACTGTGGCGCCGAAGATCTCGAAACACAGCCACACCGCACAGAGCCGCGTTAATGCAGCTAAGCATGCAACCTTCAGCTTTGCTGGGCCCTTCACACGGGGTTTCCGATTTGATGGATCTATCGCTACGCCGCTTTGGAGACGTGAGCAGATTGCCGTTGTTGACACGCAGCCTCATTGCAACAGCAGTTCTACGTCATCCATTCGAGGCTCCGCTCGGTGTCAGGCTATGGTAAGCGGACACTGAGGGATCAATCTTCATGTCACTGGCAAAGCCAGCAGGAATGTCTTGATGATCTTCAGGTCTGACTCGTACTGGCACTTTTCCCGGCTCGTCAGCTGCCGGGGGAGATGTTCTGCCTCAGCGCGCAGCTGGTGCCGCTACCATAGCGTTCGCGGCACAACGCAGAGGCGCTACTTTGAGCATCACCACAAACTGGCACGGCTGATGGGGAGCTCTGTGCAGCCGTACCTCGTCCAGCGGCCGGCCACTTCTGACAGAGGTTGTCTGCCGTCACGCCTGGGCCTCGCGCTGGCCCCACTTGCACTGGGCAGCCACGAATAGGCGTGACTCCCCGAAACGCCCTCCGCCTACTGGCTCCAACGTTGTTTAACACCGGCTTGTCCTCTCCATCATCAGCCTCCAAGCGCCCAACGGCACACAGGCGCCGTTGATGATGGACGCACGCTACTGCCGACTCAGCCCAGCTGCCCGGCGACGCCAGATGCTCGCTGTCGGTGCTTCGCTAGGCTCTGCGACTGGGGCGAGCCCTGTATATTGAGTGCGTACCCCATCCGCATAGTTATCTCCGTTTCACTCGTAGCAGTTGTCTTGCAACGGGTACCTATGATCCATTCGCCTCAGATCTTACCCTGTCCTTCTGTTCCTTCCTAACAGCGCACCAGACCTTGCGATCCAACCCCAACCACGGATCGTGGCGGCAAGCGACTTCGCCTCGTCCCGGGATTCGCGGTTTTCCCCACGCTGTACTTTTAGATACGAAGACCCTTGAACCACGCTGTGCCTCGAAGGATTTCCGAAACTCGCTGCGCCATCTTGAGTTCAGAGAGTTCGACTGAGCGCGCAACACACCCTGCTTCCTACGCCGCGCCATCGACAAGCGCATTATTCCACTACTCGGCAGCGCCGGTGGCGTACTCGAACAACACAGATACATCGCATCTGGGTCTACTTCGAGATCACCGCGGCCCGTTTGGCATCTGTGATAGTAGTGTACAGTCACCACACCAATATCCTACCTTCGCCGCTCCGCTCGATCTCATCTTGGAGCCAGCCGCGGCGTATAACCAGCTCCTCATAGCCCTTCATCGGCCTTGTTCGACGCCACTCGTTGTCACTACGAGTATTGGCTGTCTGACACACTGCTTGGGAATATACTCGTCCTGGAATAAACGCCAGATGCAGAGCGACTAAGACTAGATGCCTTCATGAGTTACCACACGCGCACTACCATCCGTCATACAGCCCTCGGCGAAACTGCTTCTGTCACAGTGACACAAAGCGGGTATCCGAGATGGCGTCCTACAAATCACACTTCAACCCTCCGATGCGGCAAGAGGCTCAGCCGCCTCCTTCTCGACCTCAGCAAAACTCATTCACACGCCTGCCGACCCGCTCAATTACTCCAACCATAGCAACTACGCATTCACCTACATCCTCGGCTCCGAACAAGCTCAGTAGAAAAGGCGAAAGCAAAGATGAACACTCAAGCATCATGAGAGCCGCCACATCACACAAGGCATCAGTGTCGAGGTCGGGAGCGCTGGCAGAACCACGACGGACGGGGTCGAGAATACCATCGCCATCACCGCACGCTCTATCAGGAGTCTCCTTTACCAAAACGATACCGCCGCCGTCGGCAGCGCGCTCTACCAGATTCGAAGACACGCGTACGCCATCGCTTGTGTCGGGCTCCTCCGCTTCCACCGTCGACAGCTTCAGATCTGGCGCTCTCAGAAAAAGGTCGTCGCTCGTTGGACGGCAGGTGCCACGGCAGGCTCTCGGTTCGATCTCTTCACTCGAAGGCGCCGAGCATCAGTCAAAATCCCTACCAGGCGGGTACAGGGACTTATTCCATGGAGATGTCCTCGGCATTAGCTTACCGCCTCCATCAACATCCATGGCGCGTTCTCTTGCCGGACACGTGAACAGCACATCGCAAGATGTTGCTCTCCATCTGCCGTATCCACTGCTGACAGAGAATCTGCCCCCTCAGACGCCGTCGTACGCATTGTCTGCCAGCCCCGCCACCCGATATTCTGACTCTCCCGGCGTTTTCAGTCATGCTTCTACGCCAACATCCATGTCGTCCTATTCACCTGGAGTAGTTGCCCAACCCAAGACTGCACCTCGAGCGCGCCAACCAAGTCCATTGGAAAGCCGGCCGCCAGTGACCCGCCGGAGGTTGGAGGACAACAAGCTACTGAAGGAACCTGACGGTCTTCCATCACTGCGTGAATCATCTACATCGTCTTCGTCGGGTTCCACTGTAAAAGTGAGCAGTTACACGCAGCAGAGCACAAAGTCGAAACCAGCACCGCGAACACAGCTGGAAAGTACTGATAAAACGCAGAAGTCATTCCTGGCTGCGCCGCAAACTCGATCAAACCCAGGAATCACACAGAAGAGCAACCCATCCGGTCATGTAGACGGCACGACCACGATCTATCCGCCGCCCGAGCTGGCTCATCTTGTGGACGCTTCGGGTCAGAAGCCGACTTATTCCCGTCCCCGAAGGCCTAGTAGGGATGGTATACCGACACTGCTAAGCGCGCGAGAACCGTCACCCATAGTTCAAAGCAACCTCGCCAGCCTGCCTATTACTTCGCATAGACGTCAGACGTCGGCAGAATTCCGGAGCGCGACAGCTCCAGGTTTTACGAGCAACTCGAGGGGACGATTCGCTATGCCTTCGAAACTTCCTTCGCGTAACCCATCACCGAGTCCCAGCCTCTCTTCCTCTTTGCCGCAAGCACAATCGCGTTTACTCAGGAGGCAGCCCACACCCGATGTTCAGACCAACAGCGAGCCGAAAGCGAGAAAGGAGCAACCACCCACCACCGCTAGCCCGAGCAAATTCACATCGCGGTTCGGTTTCTTTTCCCGAAAGGCGAAGGCAGAGCCAGCTCCGCCGCTTGTGAGTGTAAACAAGAAGCTACGGAAAGGACCAGCAGCTGGCACAGGCCATGAGGGGTACGGTAAATATTCTCTTCGAGGCCGAAGCGGCAGCTCCACGACGGTCAGTAGTGGCCGTTCGACCAGCGCAGATAGCAGCGGTGGCAGCCTCGGACGTTCTGTCTCTACACGAAAGAGCAGCATGGGCAGCAAGGGTGAGCCCCCACTGGATCATTTCATCGCCGAGCGACTCACACCAGTGATCTTGCGGGGCGAGGGAGTTGTTCAAGCCTCGGAAAGCAGCAGTGGTGGCTACTTTGGCGATCGGCCCAGCCTCGATACGACCACCTACTCTACTGCTCCTGCGCCGTATACTGCACAGAAGCCGACATTATTGCCTTCAGCTATGTCTGATTCGGTACGCAGCATGTCGCCGGTCAAAAAGGCGCCCTTGACGCGGTCGCCCAGCGATAGTAGCGACCAATCCTTTCAGCTTCCCACCATAGCGGCTCGCAGGTCGTTTCGCAAGTCGCAGCTTAACAACTCCCAGGCGCCTAGGATGCCGACTCCGATAAACACAACGCTGGCCCCTTTGGCGCCTTCGATGAGCAGCTCGGCGAACCAGTACTCCTTTCCCGAGACAGATACTACTCTTCCACTGAGTGACGTGTCGGAGGGTAAAGAAGGCAATTGGATGAAGTTCAAGAAAGCGACAGGACAATCCGTCTTTTCGAAAAAATGGAACTTCTTCCAACGCGCGTCGTCGCCAAGGACGGAACCCTCTCCAGAACCAGTCATTGAGACGGTTCCTGTTGAGGTCTCTCACCAGCCTGCCCCGCGGTCTGTTGCTCATTACGCCATCGCCGAACCAGCAGATCATATCGATATGGAGGAGTTGGAGAAGATCATGCAGGAAGCTGATGACGATTGCTCCTCAGTTGAGCAATTCCCTTCTTACCGCCAGCCTGAGCCGTTGGCGAAGAGGCTCGAGTACGTGCAATCCATGCTGCTACCTCCATGCCCGGTGCTGCCACCTGATACTCAGCTTCCGGTCAGGGCCGCATCGCCGACAGTCTTTCTACAACGCGACAATTCGGCAACCTTTGAGCCATCGAGTGTTCAGATCCACTCTACTACAACAGAGGTGCCTCCCCCGAGTGCCGCTATCCCACCTGCAGATACCCTTCTGCAGCCAATTGCTAGTCCACACCGACCTAGTAGGCTTCAACAGGTTGGGCGTATACCACAGGTCGTATCGAAGCGAGACCGAGATCGAAGGCTACCGAGCAACTCATTTTCACGGCCGTTTGTAGCCAGTCGGCCGCGTCCAACTGTGCAGCCACCGGAAACAACCACTGTTGCGAAGCGCGAAAGCACAACGCTTTCAGGCTTTCAACCAGTCGTTGATACGGCCCGCATACCGGATGGTCGGCCTGTAAGGCTCAGTAACCACGCCATTGGTAACTCGACGAATGCGGTGCCTGATGGTGCGTCGACGCCTGACATCAATGCTACTTCAGAGTTCTTCTCCTTTCCACCTCGGAAGGACTCTCAGATCTCATACTCTAGCAGCTCGGTATTCTCTAGCTTCCCCGCCTCCACAGCCATTCTCCCAACTGCAGCCGCTCCATTGTCTGAAGATGAGGTCTGGGGAGAGTATGATGATTTGATCGATGACGTTCTTTCGCCTCTGTACACCATGACCACCGAAGGCGCTTCCTTTCCCTTCGGTAGCACTGCAGTAGAGCAAAAGAACGCGCTGAACCCTCTACCACAGCCGCTCAAAATTTCGACCAACGCTGACCATACCCGTGCTGGGTCTGGGTCGTCTTCCACACAGACTAGTGCTAATGTGCTGCGCCGCTCGCGCTTGCTCATGGCTTTGCAAACATCTGGAACGCCGACTACGCCGATGTCTCTTGGTGACTTCTTCGCTGGATACGGCGACCGCAACCTCAGCATACTGGATCCTGTCAGCGGCAGACTTAGCCTTCCTGCTACTAGTCGCGCCAGCTCTGGCTCCGCCCGTCCGACATCAATACGTTCCAGTCTACCCGCCTCGCTTGCCCAAAGTACCTCCCGCCACTCAAAGTCAAGCTCTGTGCCGGGAGTTAGCACTCCTGCTAATCGATACAGAGATACTCGACTCATGGAGATAGCGGAGACTCAGAACGACGGCCTGGCGTCGATGGCCAATCTCCGGTTCGGCGCTCTCATGACCAGCAAGTGGCTTTCGTTCGGACGCGTCCTTTTCAGTCCTGCTCACTTCGAGCTCAAGGACAAAAACGAAGATCGCGTCCTGGTCATCGATGGCCTCGGCAAAGGTCAGCTCCCTCCTATCTTCGCCTGCAGCTCTCCATGCACCAATACTAACAATCAAGCAGACTGGTCCTACTACTGCGCCCTAACCTACTCAACCGCCACCATCTATAATCTCGGCCCCAACCCGACCGACGCCCCCAAAGACCTCAACCAATGGCAATCCCTCCCGAACCACCGCCACATCCACCACTCCTCCATCGAGAGCCCCTTCCCCTTCCCCAAAGGCTTCTTCGCAGCCGTCGTCTTCCGCTTCCCCGTCGCGACCTCCGAGGCCGCCTACCGCGCCGCCATCTTCGAATGCAAGCGCGTGCTGCGGCCAGGTGGCTACCTTGAGATTAGCGTGCTAGATCTCGACCTTCTCAACATGGGCAATAGAGCCAGGCGCGCCGTGCGCGCGCTCAAAGTCAAGATGCAGGTCGCCGACCCGGCGGTTAGTCTCAAGCCCATGAGCGACAACCTGCAGCACATCCTCGGCAGACGAGGCTTCGAGAACCTGAACAGGTGTATGGTGGGCATACCCGCGGCGGGCAAGATCCGCGACTCCTCGGATGGCACGCAGCAGGAGCCGGATACGAATTTCACGGATCTGCTGAGAGATAAGAGCGGCGGTGATGCGGATAGCGATGAGGGCATTACGAAGATGGTGGCCAGGGTCGGGAGGTGGTGGTACAGTCGCTGCTACGAGAGCGCGGTGTTGCCTAATGGAGACTTGAAAGAGAGTATCTGGGCCGACGAGGCGCTGGTGAGGGAGTGTGAGAAGAGAGCGACGAGCTTCAGGCTGCTGATCTGCTATGCGCAGAAGCCGGCTGTGCTGGTCAGGAGGACGGTGAGTGTGTGAGCATGCATGCACACTTGGTTCTCTGTGGCCGAATCCGCATCGTTTGCGGGCTTCGCGGGTCCTGGCTGATCCTTTATTTACGATTTGTGACGGCTCTTCGACGATGGTTTGATACTTCAGCATAGCGACGGGGGCTCTTTCTGTTTCTTTCCTTTGCCGCGTTCCAGCGTTGTTGCTCTACCCTCATCATGGAGGTTGACTCCTCCTTTACGTTCTTCACGACTTGCATAGCGGCGGCGGCGGTGAGGAAAGACCTACAGGCGCAAGCCTTGATCCCTCGCGGGACATTTACGAATACTCTTATGGCAAGAGGTGGAATGAGGAGGATTCGGGATCTAACATCTGGACATGCTGGCAATGGACAATACTGTAATGAAATATGAGATTGATGAGGAAGAATTTTGGGCACAATAGCTCTCGGTTGGGTAGTTGTAGGGTACTTACCGGTAGTCCTTGTAGCTACGATATCATCTATGTCCGCTCTACAGAACCTTGTGTGAAAGTGATGAACGAGCACGGAAGTTGAACTGTGCTGTAATTCTAGCGGAACGCCAGGTCTGCCGGATTGCTCGGCTGGGCCAAACGGTTTCTGTCAAACCCAAGAGTTAAGACTGAGCCTTAGTGAGATCAGTGGGCAACTGCACAAGTCTCCGAGCCCATGACCGGGCATCAAATTCTATTCCATCTACCAGGTGAGCTCAGCAAGCTCACATACAACCATCTCCGGGTGTCTTCCGTAGACCGCTTCATGAGCCGAAAGACCCTAATCTAGCCATTTCCGCCCTCTAGACCGTAGCCACCCACCAACCGCCCATCTCGATGTTGTCGCAGGCGGCAACAGCAAGCAAGTAACACCCCACCAAGTCTACACATGTCCGACAGAACCGAAACCCGGCCTGAGGGCATAAACCCTCCCCTCGTAAGGCTGAAGCTTCAAGCGTTGAGTCAGCTGCGTCAGAGGATCCATGTCATAGTTCGAGATGGCCAGGATGCCGCCTGGAACTGGTATGTCCTCAGGAACTTCCCACTCATTTTCCTCCTTGGTCCAGTTCAGAACGATAAGGTAGCCGAACTCGTGCTGAGTACGGACGTATGCGAAAACCTTAGGGTCCTCTTCGTCTATCAAAGTGAAGCCTCCGTAGAACTGTGGCGTTGAGTCAGGACTTGAGCTCGAATGAGAGGCGTGTCAGCAAGAGGTTTCGGAGAACTTACGAACGGAGGGTGCGTTTTGCGGAAGAAGATCAACTTCTTGTAAAAGGTCCAGACTGAATCAGGGTCCTTCATCTCGTCTTCCACATTCCAGCCCTCCTTGTACTCATTGTTCACTCGGAGCCATGGCTTCGCGTCCTGGTTGCAGAAGCCGGCATTCGCTCCGCGCGACCACTACCATGTGTCAGCTAAAGAACTGAAATGCAATAGAAGGTACAAGCAGGGCTAGCTGTAGCTCACCTGCATCGGAGCTCGAGCATTGTCCCGTGACACTCTGCGAACCAGCGACATGAGCTTTTCGTAGTCTGGTTCCTCGCCCTTTGCTTTCTTCTCCTCCACTTTACTGCGCCTGAGTTAGCTACGTCAATGCTCATGGAGACGACTCGTTGACTTACGCATTATACCAGTTCAAGGTTTCCACATCCTGATAATCTTCGATGTTCCAGTCTGTGGGTGCCGCAGCGCCAATCTCTTGTCCTTGGTAGATGTAGATGGAGCCTGGTCAGGTTAGTTACCATCATCTAGGTTCGAGAGAGAACCGGACCTCTGAGACTGAGCTGGAACAAGGCAATCATCTTCGCACATTTGCCGCGGTATTTCGGGTCGGCATTGCCAAAGTGGTTGATAGCACGCGGTTGATCGTGGTTCTCCAGGAAGATACTGTTCCATCCTACGAACCCATCAGCCAGAATCAATACCCCTAAAAGGGAAGGAAGTTGGACGAACCATGATTGCCGATCATGTGCTGCTGCCACACCCTGATACTGTCTTTCAGTTCCGGCAATGTCCACTCACGTATCACCCATTTGTCGCCGTTGGTCCCATCCAAAGTCATGTGTGCGAACTGGAAGATCATGTGAAGCTCCTTCCTCTCAAGCGCGACGTATTTGCTGGCCTCGTAAGGATCCACTCCGCCAGGCATCTCTCCTACCGTCAGCACATTGCGCCCGGCGAGGACCTCTTTGTGCATTTCTTTCAGATGCGTGTGAACTTTGGGCCTTCACGAGTCAGTGGGCTGAAAAAGAAGTGCCGGTGCTCGACCTACTCGTTCATGAACATGCTTCCTCCGTTTTGCACAGGGCCAGGAACCGTGATAGGGGCGTCAGGTAAGCCATGTACCTTCGAGATCATGTTGATTACATCCATCTGTGGCAGTCAGCAGGGTTCAACGCTGCACACCGCCGTCGCGCCCGTACCCTGAACCCATCGATTCCCAAATCCAGCCAAAAGCGCATCATCTTATAGATAGCATCGCGTACTTGGGGGTTGGTCCAATTCAGGTCCGGTTGTTCAGCAGCAAAGAGGCGAAGATCTGGTGCCGTGATCAGAATGAGAGCTAAAAAGAGTGCGTCCGAATTCCTTACAGTACTGTTGTCTGCCCTCATCCCACGTCCACGCGGGTCCTACCAGCGCGATCAGTCTCCGAAGGGCCATCGACACGCTCCATGGACTGACCTCCAAACACACTTCCCCAATTGTTTGGCGGTTTGCGGTTACCCTGATCATCATACTTGGGGTCCATCCAATGATACCAATCGTGTTTCGGATTGTCCCTGCTTGAGCGGGACTCTTTAAACCAAGCGTGCTAAGTCGGCTTGTCAGTAGAGTCCACGCAGTGTGACGGGCATCGCATACCTGATCTGATGTATGGTTCACAACCAAGTCCATGATGAGCCTCATGTCCCGCTTGTGGAGTTCCTCCAGTAGGATCTGCCAGTCGTCCAGGGTTCCATACAAAGGATTGATTCTTTCATAGTCACTGATGTCGTAGCCCATATCCTTGAGAGGGCTTTCGTAGACCGGAGTCAACCATGCACAATCAATGCCGAGACTCTTCAGATAGGGCACCTTCTCAATGGCGCCCTTCAGGTCCCCAATGCCGTCCCCATTGCTGTCCTTGAAGGAATGAACGTAGATCTGATAGATGATGACTTCACGCCACCACGCGCGGTCGTATTCAGTCGGCGACTTGAATATCGAGAGAGCCATCCGTTGCGGCGTTGTGAACTGAGCAGGTTGAAGGATTTTGCTGCGGTGTCTGAAACTTGCTGATGTCCGAGTGTGTATCGAGCGAGTGATGATTGACTGAGGACCAACACGCGGTGGAAGGATGCTTTTGAATCTCGCTAACAATGAACACCTGAATACTCGAGCCGCCATCAAGGCATGATCGCAAAGAGAAACAGCAGATGCAGAAGTGTTTGATGCTAAGAGATTCGTAGATGCAGAGTAGGTAACTGAACATGAGTAATACAGGACAACGCTGAATCATTGGCTATTAGCCTCTCCGACCATGCCGGTACCTCGCTGGTACAACAATGACGTCTGTAAATCATCAGCCCGACATCCTCTGCGGTAACCATTCCACGAGTGCGATGAGGCGTCTTTGCGGAAGTGCCGGATGTCAGGCATCCGTCGCCAATGCTCCAAGGCTGCCGTGTGGAATAAACGCTCCAGCGGCCAACCGCCCTCAGATCAAGATCATCGGTGTTTCGAGTCAATTGAACAGCTTAGGTATGTAGCCAACGACTCGACTGAGTTCGGTCTCGAATGGTGCTTCAATGCTGGGTTTTTGTATTAGCTGACATCTCGTCGCTACCGATCAACGGGGTTAGATGGCCAGTCCGGATGAGATTGATAAAGGTATCTACCATCACGGAGCTTGGCATGGTGGAGCAAAATAATTCCGGAGTGCCCCAAGGGTGGTTATCTCATCCCTGTCTGTGGCTTTATTACGTGATCGGCACGGCTTCAAGCTTCGAGACTTTTTGCACATTCTAAGTTATCCTGGGCTGCTTCAAGAGCTCCTCACCTGTGTCGATCTGCAACTTTACGACAGTGCTCAGTGGACTGCAGATTTTCATATTGCTAACTAAGCTACGAGCAACCTAGGTACTTATCCAGCAAGAGCGTGACCTCTAACCAACCGTGAATCTCGCCTAGCTCTCGCATATCAGTAACCACGAAGCTTACTCCATATGATTGACATGTAGAGAAGACAGAGTCATGTTCTTGATATCCCCGTCGACCGCGTGCTCACGTATCATGCTGCCCTCCCGGGATTACTACAAAGCCTCCACGCACTCGAAGAGTGCGTCTCTTCTATGGTCCTTGAAGACGATGAACCAGCTGAACCGAATGGGGAAACACATGCTCTGTTGTGCTCCTAATTAGCTACTGCAGCAATTCTCAATAGTTCTCTTGCCGCAAGCTTGGCTGTACCTTGAAGGCAAGCTGGGAACGGGTTGTAATATGTCCGCTGGACATACAATTTCCATGGAGGCTAATGCCTTGTCCACCCACGTTGTACATGATGATCAGAAACTTTGGGGGTTGTATACACGAGCTCAGGTTCGCGGCAGTTGTTCACTTTCCCTGTACAGAAGTCCCGCATCAAGAGCGGCGGTCTCGATCCTTCGTCGGAGCGGCTTGTGGCTGATTCCATTCCTACGTCCCCTTAGTTTCTTCAAGCGCTCTCCGCCCCACGCTGAAGGTGCTTCATGTAGCTGAAGCTAGGGGCCCGTCTGACGATCGCAGCTGGCCCTTCCTCCGTGTCGATGACTGAGCTTAGAGTTGGTGCCACCCGACCATGCTGACGAGCTTCGGCGACGGCGTGCCACCAGTCGTGAAGAAGTTGGTCTCGGCCCCGCTTCTTGGACACGCCGAGCAACCTCTTCCAGGCCAACCAGTATCCAATGTCATTGTACTTGACGTATCTGTGCTCTTTCTTGTTGTCTGTCCACTTCACCACGTTTCCTTTGCCTGCTTTTCCCTCCGGGTTCGTGACATAGGACGGCTTTGACTTGCCCTCGCGCATCGCGCATGCACGGTAGACCCATAGGTAGCTTTCTAGCTACCGCCTCGAGCCATCTGCATAGACTTAATCTTCTGTTCCACAGCAAGACCGTCCATGATGAAGCGGTACGAGGACGTGCGCCTGTTCATCAGCACCACATTGGTCCCGGCCGATCTCCCGAGTCTCGCATCTCTCATCACCCACGATGGCTCCAGCATGAATATCCTCATAGCTCGGCAGAATGTGAACCCGGCGCCCATGATTCACTGCGTACCAACAACAAAGCCGGGAGAGGGGCGCGCCACCTCTGAGACTCGGGCGCCTTCTGGCTCCTCCGGCACCGGTTGAGGTCGAATGGGTTGACTGTTCTCTTCAGTGGAAGAGACGTAGCCTTCTTCCGTTGTTTTGTGAGTATTGATTGTAGGGTAATTTTCGTCGTTTACGTGTATCTGTATGTGTGTTTGTATGTGACTTCCATTTCTGTCGGCCGCGTTCGATCTTTGCCCTTTGGTTCTGCTTCACAAGTCCGCCAACAAGGCGACTTGAGATTGATGGCTGGAGCACCCTGCGAAAAAGCTCGGTTGGAAGACACTCAAGAAAGACCATCTTTTAGAGAAAAGCATGCCAGGCGGCGATGAAGTAGAGCGGACCGATTTACGAGGCCATTCGTGACGTCTATAAAATTGTCGACTATTGGCTTTGCCATATCGTCATGTCTCTTCCAAGGTACGTCGTGAGCGTCATCGTGATGGACTGCTCGTCTACGGGCCTGCTCGTAACAAGGAGGAGGTTTGAGCGGGCCGGGAAGGCCACCGCACCATATACGTGCTGTTGGGGCGACGCGGTGGCCTCCGAGTATGGCGTGGTAGATAGCCGACATGCTAGTACCGCGCGATATTTCGATGATGTTCTCGATAGCCGGCGCCTTTTCCATTAAGCACTCGCTATCGTCTGCAGGCATTGCCAAATTCGCCAAAGAAGAACGCTTCGTCGGTAAAAATCTTACTGACTAGTCCGAAGAGAGCCATGTCGAAGGCGCAGAAGTTGAGAGGCAGCGGCTTGATGATAGAGCTGAAGAAGTGAGGCTGGTGATTGAGTTTACCCCGGCTGCCTGGATGGCACCGGGTACACCGTGAGAAGCGTGGTGAGAGACAGCTGAAGAAGTGAGGCTGGAGAGACTATATTTGAAGTTAATGAGCACATACAGCTTGACCATTCTTGGCGCAGCGTCCGTCACGGGTGTGACCGGTCTCAGCAGTAGACCTTGAAAGAGTCTGTCACGATCTTCTCAATAGCTGGGTTTATTGGGCAGACGACCTTCACCTTCAACCGGAGGCTGCATAACACGAGTATAATAGCCGCGGTGGTGCGGCTTTTGCCGGTTCCCCAAGGATCAATGACGAGAGAAACCCCGTTGTGGATGTCTGAGGTCGATTTCTCGACGGCGCGCAGCTGATCTCTGTCGAGAATATTGTGAAAGTACCTCATGACGTCGTCGGGGAGGTTAAAGACCTCTATAGTCATCTGATCTTCTTCCTCTTCACGCGGAATGTAAGCGCTCTGGAAATGCTGGAAGAGATCCAACCTGGAGCGCTCCGGGCAGTTGCCGAAGAAGTAAGATTTGATGCGGATTAGTTCCTGGTGCCATACTTTCCGTATACGTAGGCTCCTCAGCTTAGTGATGCCCGTCTCGAGAAAGATAATCACGGCGCAAGCGTCGACCCATTTCGCGTTCTTGTTCCGGGCCAAAGACCGAAGTGAAAGCGTTGCATGGTAGGTGCGTCAGACCGCTCCTTCTTAAAATTATTTTGAGTCCTGCACTCGACTTGACCGCGACGCTCTTAGGAAACCATACTAAGTCGTCCGTGGTCTGCCGATACTGCTTTGGGAAGAAGCAGTATGCTCGTGATATCTTCCGCTATACCAGCCGTGTCTTTCTCTTCGTAGGGCTTCGCCGGATAACGAGCCATTATTGCAGCTCGTGCGTGCAGGATACTAGCAGAACAGCTGGTGCCAAAGCTTCTTGTGACGCAGGTCGAGTGCCTTGTTCTCGTATGGATTGTTGTAGGAGTTTATTTGCCGCTTGAGTGCGAATCAGCCGCAGCCCGCAGACGGCGCCCTGTCGCCCGCCAACTCGATCACACGATCCAGGCTGACATCTTGCCGTTAAGCCCTTCTGGAACAACAACAGCGCTCACGGCGGTCCAGGGTGGCCACCCAATGGTCAAGGTCTCGGAACCATTTCGAGGAAGCATGCTAGCGCGCTGATCGTGTTAAACGTCCTTGATCTCACCCTTGGTAAGGACAGATTACTGGGTATCGCGGCCGGTACTGCAAATTCGTCGTGGGTGTCATTCAGTTTTCCTCGTCCTACCGGAGCGACGGGTGAGCAGCTCGGTGGATGTGGCATTGGACGCAGGATAGGGAGGGTTGTTTCAGCTACCACTTGTCAAGGTTCTGGCGGATGGTGGTGGATGGTTTTGAGTACGCTGCGTTTTCAGCGGCGTCGATGAAGGCGTGGACGCTTCTGAAGTAGATCTCATTCCCCTTGTCCACGAGATCCCCTTTTCCGAGCTCCTTCTCGTCGAGGAAGGGGTCGAAAAAGCCCACGTCTTCGGGGCGGAAACGTTCATCGTTTCCATACCGTGGTCGGTCCTCGTTTGCTCTCGGCTCCCATAGGACATGGCACTCCTGATAAACTAGGTAGCGTGCCCGGGTGACTCCATCGTCGTCCGTATGGAGGATCTTAGCTGCGACGCCTAGCGGTTCATACGGCTATAGCTCGAGTTTCTGCGTCAAGGAGGCTGCCCAGCCTTCAGCGGCGTGAGCAGCCGCAATTAGATTGAGGTTCTTTGCCCGGATGATCTGGTGGATTTGTCGACATCCGAGGAGGGTGAATTTTACCGGCATATGCTCGATCGAGATCGAGTTGTCGAGGTCGTACAAGGGTTGCATGGCCCAGTCCGTTGCGGTCGACTTCTCGCCCTCCGGACGCACGATCGATCCAATCGACTCGCGCCTGCAGATTGGCAGGCGCCGATCAGATTGAGTATTTAGAGCCTCGATCCGAGCTAGAGAAATCAACAACTTTCTACCACACAATTAAGCTCGTGCACATTGCGTGACTCTTGACAAGTGGCAGCTCGGTGGATGTGGCACTGGAGCAGGATAGGGAGGGTTGTTTCTTCTGTGCAATGGCGTGTTTTGCTGTCCTGTTGTGTGTTGTAGGTTCTCGGTATTCCTCAGTTTACGACGCATGTGGCTGATTTGTTGAAAGTTGAAGGAACGTCTGCCCCTACGCCAGTCGTGTTACTTTCAGAGCATGGTTTGTTACAGCTTATGTATTTTTCTGTTTGTTGTGCGTTCTGGGATTGTGTTGCCCTGTGTTTTGCTGTGCTGCTGTATCGTTACGCTTTCTACAAAAAAATTTCTTGCTGTGCTGTGCCGTGCTGCGTTGTGCTGCGTGCTGCGTGCTGTGTGCTGTGTGCTGTGTGCTGTGTGCTGTGTGCTGTGTGCTGTGTGCTGTGTGCTGCGCTGCGCTGCGTTTTATTGCTGTACTCTCTGTTACGTCGTAATTTCCTTTTCTCTTGAGACCGTAAGCAACTGATCGTGTGAATGTGTACCGCGTGCGAGGTTCTGTAAGCGGTATGCTGTGTATTCTGTGTGTTCTGTGTGTTATGTTACTGGCGCACACGGGGTGCCCACCGAGACTCCTGTGGTAGTGGCGGCCTTACTTCGAACTTTCCAAGGAAACTGTGTTGCTACGACCACACCGACGGAGGGAATCGGGAAGCTAGTCGCTCAGAGAAGTGTGTCATTGGCACCAGGTGCTTGAGAAAGCAGGATTCTACAGATAGAGATCCGTCAGCGGCGCTCAGCTGTACGAGAGCCGCCGGTTGCCATGATTGCCCGGTAAGCTGTCCGGACGGACTTTTGATCAAGGCATCGTATCGCCAATGTCTGGATTGGTCAGTAACAGAACTTGGAGAACGGCCGGACATGGCGAAGCAGGAGTGTGCGAAGGAGGAGCTTGGAGAAGCGAAGCGACTGGTATTTTCCGACATCTCAAAAACGGAAAAACGCTTTGTATGTTCAACCACTCGCACCGCTCAGCCACTCAATGGACTCGACGAGCGCTCTATATGCCATCCACAAGCCACGTGAACCACATTCGTAGCCAAAAGCGCCCGCTCAACTAGACAAATCAGACCGCCTCCCAAACAAGAAGTGAAAAAGGATCGAAGAAAACTTGGAATGGCAACGTTACCCGTCGCCCCGCTTCCTCCAGCCATGATTTCATAGACCGTTGGCTACGAGGCTATTACCCATCACTCATCACCTCGCTCGCCCCGGCCGTCGCTGCCGCCTCTTCAGACTCGTCCCGCTCTGTGCCATTGCTTCCTGATTCCAGCTTACTCAGCCTCTCCCTCAGCGCGGCAATCTCCCCCTCCCTCTCCCTAATAACCCCCTCCCTGGCTCCCGCCTCCCGCTGCAATATCCTGATATACTCAATCGCCTTCTCGACCGTCGCCGCCTTACTCGCGCCCTCCTTGCCCTCCCTCCCCGCGCCCCCACCATCGGGGCTCTTACAGCTCGCCGCCCCCTCCTTCTCCCCGTTCCCCTGGCCCGCCGCGGGCGAAGAAACTGAAACCGCAGACCCAGGCAACAGAACCGCCATCTCCGCCAAGGCGACATTGATGCGATTCCTGCGCCCTTGCTCGGCGAGCTTGTGGCTCGTGCGCTTGGCCGTCAGGTTCGTGGCGAGGGTTTCAGGATACGAGACCCCGGGGACGGCGGTGCCTTCGATGAGGTTCTGGTAGTTTGAGCGCGAGGCGAGGAGGAGGGCGTGGGCGTCCGGGGAGAGAGTTTGGTGGGTCGGGTGGGCCGGGTGGGTCGGGTGGCCTGTTTATTGTATTAGCCATATGCCGGAACCCCCTTTGGGCGAGATGGGGAGAGGAGGGAACAGAAAAACGCACCACCATCCGGCAACAACGGCTTGATGACGGGACTGATCTTCGGCCTCAGCGCGGGACTCTGGCCCTGTCCTCCTCCAAACCCGCCACCCACACCCGCACCCGGACCAGCTCCACTAACGCTCCCCCGTTTCTTCCCCCTGCCAGCCTTGGGTTCCACCCTACGAGCACTACTCGGACTCATCGCCGCAATGACCGGACTCGGCTTGGCGCTACTACTGCTCGTCGCGCTCATCATGGGCGTACAATTCGCGCTCAGCTTTGGAGTTTTGCGCGCCGGGATGCGGGGCGTGTCGTCGCTGCCGCCGGGAGCGGGGATGGCGGTGTCGATGGGGGTGAGGGAGGGTCGGAGTGGCGCTGGGTCCGCGGCTTCGGGGAGGGCGAGGTCTTCGAGCATGGGCATTGAGATTGTGTTCGCGGGAGTGATTAGGAAGGAGGGGGAGGGAGGGACGGATGAGGGGTGGTCTGGTTGCGCCGGTAGACGCATTAGGGATGCGGGGGTTGCGGGACAGGGTGCTTGAGGTTTTGGCGCTGAGAGGGATGTCGCTCCGCGGGTGCCGTTTGCGAGGATCGAGGGGGAGGGGTGAAGGGAGCTGGGTTTGGGGGGTGGGCCCATTAGGGGCTCGGAGAGAGGTTCCGGGGAGATGGATTCGGCGGGTGAGCTTTCCATGCTGTTGGGTACGGAGAGGCCAGAGACGTGCTGCTGTGCTGAGCCGGCTTTGCGTCGCTGGACTTCTTCGAGGAGGTCGCTGACTTCTTTTGGTGGGACGGTGGAGGAGAGCGTCGCTTTTCGTCTGCTGGGCTTCACGATGGGGGACTGGCGGATGCGGGTTGATGGGCCTGACCGGACGGCGGAAGCCCTGTTGTTTGTCCTGGATCGCGGCGCTGGCTCTATTAGGGGCGCGGCGGAGTCTCCAAGCATATCCACGTCTTGGTCGAGTAGTGGGGCTGTGCCTAGTGAGCTTGTCGATCCGCCCGCGGAAGAGTAGTATGCCCTCATGTTCTGATTCTGCGCTTCCAACGCGGGCGATGTGAGCGGACTGAACGCGTACGCGCCGGGCACGGTAAAGTCCCGCGGGACCTGGAAATGAGTATCATGAGGTGTTACAGCGGGTGTACCAAGCGGCGTGAACGCTCCCTCCTAAGCGATCAGCCAATGGCCACGAAGAGTAGGGGTTGCAACATACAGCGTCATCCTTTCTCAACTGATACCGCTGCTCCAGTATCGCCCTTGTCTGCGCATCCATCTGCTGCAGGTACCGCGCAGTATCTGCGTGCATCTCGACGCTGTTCGGTGTCGGCGGGACCACTGACTGCGGGTGGAAGTTGAGACCGTACTGCATGCCATACTGGTTGTGGTCTTGATACTGTCCCACAGGCGCTTGGAACCCAAAGTCGAAGATCGCATTGCCCGGCTCTTGCATGTCGTTCCCCGGATGCCCTGTCTGCTGTGCCTGCCCACCGAGTCCAAACTCGACCTGCGGCGTCAACGTCCCACTAGCCGGCAGATGTTGCAAGTCGAGGCTATCCGCAAGGTCATTCAGCTCGCGACTACTCTCCATGCTCCCATCGTTGGCGTCATATGTCGGAAAATCCAGATCGATATCCTCCAGGTTGTTCAGATCCAAGAAGTTGGCGAAATCGTCGTCGGCCACGGACGCCATGGGAACGAAGCTGTTCACATCTTGATTCATCCTCCACTGTGTGCTGAGACGCCGCGAATCTCAGCGGGCGCCCGAGCGGCGGGCGTTCTGAGCGTCAAAGGAGAGTCTCCCGGCCGAACCCAATTGCGCTCTTGTCGCGGGGCAAAGTTTGTCGACTTTCCGGTGCGAGCTCTGTCGCTGGAGGGCCGATGCGAAGGAGGTTGGAGGCGCGGCAGAGGCGGCGACGAGGCCGTGAGGTTGTGTACCTGAGTAGCCGGGTAGTGGGCAACTGAGCAGTGGAGTCGCAGTTTCGCTGTGTCGCTGTGTCGCTGTGTGGCTTCGATTGCCGTCAAGATTCGAGGTCGGCTTGGGTGTCTTGGCCAAGCTTGAGCCTAAAATGCCCGATTTGCAGAGAGGCCCTGAATTTCTGGACCCCCCCTCAAATGGTGCCTCAGGCCGACAAAGTCACCCCCACCCCGCGGAGACCTCTCCTGAGATGAAAAATTCAACTTCGTCTAATCTTATGGTCACCCAAGGGAGTTGTCGGTATGCGGACTGAAAACCGGCTGTACAACAAGAAGACCAGCTTTCAGAGATATCTCAATCAGCTCTCGAAGATATCTCAAAGTAAAGCCTTTCTTCGAGGGACAACATCACAAGCTCTTGACCGCTGCACGATTGCACAGCTTGCACACACAATTGTGGGGTACCTAGCTTCATATATGCAAAGCGTAAGCCAGGTGTGAAGCAGTGGAATGATTAACTTCCGATTTCAAGCAGCCAGGCTCGCATTCACCCTACCATAAGACAGCTAAGGAAAAGAAGACTGGAGCCGGTCCATCAAGCCAATCTATGAACACAGACCCCGAAGCAAGCCCCTTCCTCCCCCATCCTCAACAACCCACACATCTACTCCCCCCTTCGCCCCCTCAAGTGCGGTGGCACATACCCACCCGTCTTCCTATCCGCGCCCCCATCCCTCCTTTCCTCCCCAGCACCAGCGGCAGCGGGACTAGCATCCCTCGCGCCTTCCTCACCTCCCCTCAAGCTGGGAGGAACATATCCCTTCCTCTCCGTCTCAGCGCCTCCCGCGCGAGCCGGCGGCTGATACCTCCCACCCGCCGCCTGCGCAGGGCTCTCCCCCCTTCTCGAAGTCTCCCGGCTCCTCCACCCACCACCCGCACCATCCTCACTCGGCTTCTTCGCTCCAGCCTCGCGCAGATGCGGCGGCACATACCCAGACCCAGTGCCGCCCGTCTTGCGCGGCAGGTCCACCTCAGCCGTCGCGACGCGTTCGTCCGCTGGTGGCACCGGGGGCGTCGGGTTCTGTGTCGGGGCCGGGGATTGGCCTGCTTTCTTGAGGGCTTCACGCTCGCGCCAGGACATGGGCGGGGCGCCGGATTTGGGTTGGAGGGTAAGCCGCGGTGGACCGCGGGATTCAGTTGGGGCTGGCGACTCCGCGGCGGCGCGTTCGGGCACACGTTCGGGCGCACGTTCGGGCGCACGTTCGGGGACGCGGGTGGAAGCTTCGCGGGCGGCTTTGCGGCGGGCGAGGGCTTCTTCTTCGCGTTGGCGTTGGCGGGCTGCTGCTTCTTCTGCTTCGCTGTTGGGGGATGAGATGTTAGTGTGTTGTCCTTTTTGGGCAGGTGTGTGAGGCTGATGCAACGTACCGTCTGCTCTTCTCTCTCTCCTCCTTCTCTGCCCTCATCCTCTCGCGCTTCTCCTCCTCCTCGCGCGCCTTCTCTTCCGCCTCCTGAGCAAGGCGTTCCTCTTCCTCTCTGGCACGGCGCTCCGCCTCTTCCGCCTCACGTCTCTCCCTCGCCTTCCGCTCGCTGTACTCGCGGCGACGGGCGTCCATCTTCTGCTGCAGCTCCTTATCCGCCGCCTTTCTTCTCTTCTCGAATTCGCTCTTCCGCTCTCTCTCCACGTTCTTCTTGAACCCCTCGTACTTCTCCACCAACCGGCCCAGTCGGTGTTTGAGCGCAACATCCTCCGTGTGCTTCTGCTCCGCATCCCTGAGCGTGTCGGTCTTGAATTTTTCGTATGCAGCAAAGTCTTGCTCACGCTGCGCCGCATAGTCCTCGGGAAGATGCTTGATCTCCTCCCTCCTGAACGCCCTCTCCAGATGGTCGATCCGCTTCCCGGTGATCCTCAGCCTGTCGCTAAGCTCATTCTTCTCCTTCTCCAGCGCAGCAAGTTTGATCGCGCGGATCCTTCCTGCATCCAACTCGCTCACATCGAGGCTTTCGACATCCACGCCCTTTGTACCCGTCTTGAGCTCCTTAAGCTGGCGTTCAATTTCCTCGCGCTTAACGCGGTCCAGCTCGGCCTGGATCCTGCGCTGTTCCCTCGCTTTCTGCTCTTCTCTGAGCCTCTCCGCTTCGGCTTCTTGCGCCTGCTGCGCCCGCATCCGCTTGCGGGTTTCCTCTTCCTTCTGCTTCGCAGCAAGCTGCGAGCTAGCAGCCTGTTTCTTGCGGTCGATGATCTCTCTCCGCTTCAGCGTCTCCACGTGCTCCTTCTCTGCGCCCGCCTTGGCTCTCGCCAGCGCCGCGGCCTTTAACTTCTGTCTGTCCTCATTGAAGGTCGGGTCCACGTACTGGCACGTGATGTAGAGAGTCTTCGCCAAGCGGGTAAGCTGGCTCCTTACAATCTCCGCAGGAGTGCTCTGTAGCTTCTGCACGGAACCCGCTTCCGCTTCGGCGCTGCCGGCGCCCGAGCCGGGATGCAGCGCCTTGGCTGAAGAGAATACGTCCGAGTCGAACGTGAGCACGCCCGTCGCGTGATCGACGCGAATGGCCAGATCGCCCTTCTTGCACCCGTTCATGATGAACTTCTCAATCATGCCCGTGTTGACCTGGAACGGCTCCGGGAACGCGGCAAGATCCATGACAAAGCTAAGCTCGACGGACTCGTAGACCTGGCTCAGCTGCTGGAACAGGCGCGTCAGGATGACCTGCTGGAGCGGCTGCACATATTTCTGCATGTCCGCGTCGGCGCCAATAGCGCTGAGGATCGGGCTGATCTTCTTGCAGATGGAGAGAGGGTGGAAGTCGACTTCAAGGATGTTGTAGAGCTCTCGGATCTCGGATCTGGCGCGCTTGAGCAGGCCCTTGCTGAGAGCATCTTTGAAGAGGATGGCACGCGTGGGCGCTTGCGACATGCCTAAGAGGTTGGTGAGGCGCACGTTCTTGCTCTTCCGGGCTTCATCAACATCGACGAGGGCGCCGCGGGAGCGTGAGGTACTGATGACTGGGATGGCGAGGGCAGAGAGCAGAACGAAGGAGGCGGCTTTGGTCATGTCGGCTTCGGAGACGGCAGGATTATCCTTCTTCGGGCTCTGCCCGGAGGCGACGGCTGCGGCAGATTGACGCATGAGATTATAATATCGACTCCATGCGGCGGCATGGAAAAGGTAATTCTCGCTGACCAGGAAGATGCGAGTAAGCTTTTCAAAGTAGTTGGCCATCATAATGTTCTTTGCTGGGCGCTTGCTCAAGCTGAGCAGTGTATGGATGTCTTCGACACTGCGGAACGCCTCCTGCCATAGCTCAAGCTCAACAGCAACGTTCAACTGCTGGAAGCGGGTGTCAAGGTGGCGCTGGAGGGTGTCTGGGTCGCTGAGGTTGATGGCATGCATCTGAGATGAAAACTTGGCAGCATTCTGCAGATGATTCCGCAGAAGCTCGCAAAGGCGTCTGAACTCGGTCTTGCGGGCATATTTCGAGCAGAACTGGAATGCCTGATGGGCAGTCGACTGATACATGACCTCGAGCCTAGCGTTGTTCTTGAAGATATCGAGTACCGTACGGTACGTCTCCCATAAGAACTTCAGCCATGGCGTAACGATGGCTCTGTCGGTCCTGTCTCGGGATTGTTCACCGGATACAGTGGATAGGAGGATGGATTCCGGAGTCTCCGTTGCTTCGAGATCCTCAACATTTGTAGTGGAAGTTGATTCTGTGCCAGCGTGGACTTCATCGGCTTTAGCTTGGGCTTCGGTGACCTTTTGCTCGGCAAGCTCGATGAACTTCTTGAAGACCAGCTACATCACCCGCTGTCAGCCTTGTTGCATCTCAGATTTGTTGATGAGAACATCGCCTACCTCAATCGTCCCCACGTTTGTGTTCTGCGCTGTGTTCTTGTACTGGTACAGGCCGTCCTTTGCTAGCTTGCCCTTCCTCAGATCGACGCATAGCTCGACAAAGAGTATCATCACCGGCTCGAGAGAGGCGATCGGACTGTTCCGGGTGCGCTTTGAGACGACATGTTCGTGGAGCAGTGACAGCGCGGCCTGCGACTGGCCGACGCCGATAAGCTCCTGGGCCCGCTGTTGAAAGATGTGTTAGCAATATGATCTGCTGCAACTTTTATGACGCTGTTCCGCTTTGATTCCCTTCACCCATAAGCCAAGGGTGGTTCTTGCTATATAATGTTGAGCTTAAATACGGCTCCCGGCCTGCTTCTTTCGATTTGTAGGCCGTGCTCAGCGGGCATCGCAGCGCAGAGGGTAATATAAGAGCCTGGGAACGCACCTTCAGGACATTTTCCGGCCTGCTGTGTGGCGGAGGAGGCATGCTGGGCGACCTCCTCTACTCCGACACCTCGATACGGCGATTCGAATGCTGGCACGTATACGGAGTCGCGGCTTGTATGGTGATGGCAGACGTCGAAGTTGTGCTTACTGTCGTCGCCGGGTCTGGCAGATTTGATGAAGTTTGGGGGTGCGAGGCGTGTGTCGTAACCGAGCATGAAACGGCTGAGTCAGCGGCGTAAGATTTCCCCTTTCTCGGTCTTTCACGTGATGCGCAACCACCCAGCTGGCCTCGAACAACACGACGCTAACCGAGCTCTGGCCTAGGTTCACTCCTTGCCGCACCGCAACCTCACTCACCACCCGCCCATCTCCCCCCCCGAACGGCTGTGAGAGCGCTTCCGGCACCACAGTAACCAAGCTCGTCTTCTCATCGCCGTCAGCAGCACGCCTCACACTCGTTCGTCTGTCAATTGCCTCGGCCAGCTCTCCGCTTGAAGTCGCGGCACTGGGCAAAGTCCGGGCCACTGCCTCATCTCCCCCCGATCGACAGGCACGTCGCATCGCACACCCATACATCACCAACATCACATCGCATCTCACCTGCAATACTGACTGATCGGTCGGTCTCGCCAGCTCACCAAATCAATCGGAGCGCGAACACAGGGCGCCCAGGATGATGTCCACGCCCTATGAACTCCGCACCGGCGGCGACGGCAAATCGAAGAAACAGTCCATGGCCGAGCTCAAGCTGCGTCGGCTGACGGAGCTGAATGCGCGGCTGAAGGAGGATTTGGAGAGGAGACGGATACCTGTCAGCGAGGCGGCGATGGAGTAGGTTGCTCTTTCCACCACGACCCTCCCAGCCCTCGTATACGCCGGCGTTCATCCTCCGTCTTGGTTCGGAGCGCATGGACGCGGGTGCTGCAGGGGCTGGATGTTGTATGGGAGTGCCATCGGATTTGGGCAGTCGGCTAACCCGGTGTGCTGCACAGCTTGATTGCATTCTGTGACAAGGAGCCAAAGGATTATATGGTGCCGAGCCGATGGGGAACGGTATGCCTCCCATTCATATTACCACTTTCAGCTCTCTACCTTCCTCTATCTGCTTTGCCTTCTACCACACTTCCCCTTCCACTCTTACCCCCATCTCCACGTTGCCACAGCATCTGACACCTCCCGTGCTACACAGGTCGACAAACGCGAAGACCCCTATGCACCCCAACAAGGTAGCACAGGCTGCTGCATAGTCATGTAAAATGCCGTCGGCGGCCCTGTGTTGTACCCTACCCTTCCCATAATGTGTGTCCGTAAAAGGCGTTCCGGGTTTCTACTTTTTCGTCGGAGTAGAGCGTGTAGCTCGCTTCCCAAGGTTTTTTTGTTCTCTTGTCCTTGTCGTCAGATTGTCAATCCACCGCGTGGACTGTATGATACGAGGACCGGTGGAAGGGAGTATGCCAAGGAGGTTAAGGGGTCTTTGCTGTGGAACACGTTGAATGGTCCTGCGGGATTGGTCTCAGATATTACGCAGAGATTTCCAGATGGCATTAACATCTACGCTATATATCCTCCTGGGTAGATCCTTTTCCCCTGCTCACTACCATCCGCATGATCGTGTCCAATACCAATCTGACACACGTATGCTCTCCGTTGGCGGCGGCAACAACGGCTGCATTTGCATGCTGAACATTACCATAAGACAGCTGGCCTTTCGGCCTCTCAGTTTCAGTTCCAAGAAGGTACTTCAACCCTCTTCTACTCTCGGCGGATCGTTTTCCGATCCTCCGCGCCCATTGCGCCTTATCAAGCCACCATAGTGCGGTCTCCGAGGCCTACCCAGTCCGCCTTGCCAACAACTAAATGCCGCCGAGGAGGTGACGTTGGTCTCAGTAACGCAACGGTCAGCGCGTCATAAGCGGTTATCTAGAAAGTTACGAGAAGGGATCTGCTGCGTTTCCACTGCAGCGGTGTTCTGGGTCCACGGCGATGTTGCCGGATCTGGTAGTAGTAGTAGTAGTAGTAAAGTCAATTGACGCGGTTCCACCCTTTTGGACAGGGCATGCCGCCGGCTGTGTTTACTTAGGGAGATGTCCACTCAGGTAGATATTAATTAAGATATCCACTCTAGTGTATACTAAAAAATATTCGCCTACGTCACGATATTTTCCCCATAACACCCATTGACTTATTGGAAATGGAATAATGGAAGCGCTTTTCAAATCGGAATTCTAACTCTGACTTTTGATCCCGCTGTTTGCATCACTCGGAATGTTCTAAGTCACCATATTTTACCTTCAATAGAGGCGTAGGTGTTAAGCGAACGATGGTGACTGCTATCGAATGCATATCTGCAGACGGTAGGTCTCTGCTCCCAACAATTATCTGGCGAGCCTCAAACCGCCTTAGCCACAAGCTTCAATGCCAAAGACTTACTGTAGCATAGGAGGTTGCGCGAATTGGGCTAAAGGGTGGTAGAGAAGAGACACGCAGATTGATTCATTCATTCTAACAGTCTTTGTCCGGAGCTGCTGGTGGTGACGGAAAGTCAGCAGGAATCTCCACTTAACAGCCTGCTGTGTACCTTTTGCTGGTATTCACTCGTTACAACCGTCTGAGAACGGCAATGTAGAATTAGGAGATGGATCCTTCATTCAAAGGCCTAACTAACCAAACATCTCCACGTAACCTGACCTCTGATACTTAGCCGCCGCTAGTGTCCATGTCATCGCTCTCCTCATAATTCAGCCCCAATCCTGATTCCTCAATCTGTTCCGCTCCTTCTGGTCCAATCACTTGTTCGTTGTCACCCTGTCCTCCGTAGTGCTGTAGTGTTGGTAACACAGTGAACTGGGTCACATCATCGTCCTCATCCTCATCATCATCAAGATCATCGGGATCATCAATGTTACAGGGTATGCCGCTCCTCTTGAGATTCCTTTTACGCCGCTCTTCTAGACTTCTCTCTTCACGCCACTTTTTTTGCATGTCTTCGTAGTCTTTACGTCTTCGCTCGCGCCAGTCCTGCTCTCTTATACGTACATCTTTCTTAGCCTAATAGTAACAAATAAGTTAACAGGGAAGGGATTAGTACCTCTTTCTATCGAAATCTCAGGGTAAAGGATCCCTCGGTCTGTTCCGCCCTCTAGCGATGTAGAACACGACCTTAATAGTAGATGCCGTTACATCTGATCGAATGTCGATTGGAGGAGAGACGCTATAGTCTATAAACTGAAAGTTTGAAGGTGGAAGCTTCGGTGCGCGGCGCTTAGCCCTACTGGGCAGGAACCCCCCCGCCTTATAGGTTTTTCTTATGTCTGTATTTACCAGACTGAAGACGGGTTCGTACACGACGTAGTGACCGGATCCATCTTGCCGCGTGTAGTAAACGCCGATAGCTTTGTTATCCAAACTATGGAAGCTATCAACGTCTTGAAACCCATCTCCTGTTCTTCTATCAAATAGAGTCCAGCGGAGGTCGCTCTCGGCAGTGCTAGGTGTGTATGTTAGTGCTAAGAGACTTTCGAGCGGGCTTATTGCATTGTTGACTTACTAGAATGTTTTGCCCAAAGACGTCAGTAGGCCTTTGACGGCATTGGCATGGATTCCACTTGTTCCTGGCGTAGGCGATAAGCCGGTGGCGATTTTAACCTTGTCGACACTCGAGCCAAGTAGATGTGCGATGGTGTACCAAACGCAGTCGTTTCCGGTTCCAAAGAGTGTAAGGCCACATGTCTTCAGCTGCTCATGAAGCTTTTCAGGTTCTAAGGCTTGGAACTGGGCCGTTTGTATCGTATCTTGGACATCTTTCGCGTCTTCGCTGGACATCTGGAAGTTGCCGGAGGTATCTGAGTGAGCGTCTCACGACAATTTGAACTTGTAGCAAGCGGTGAGGTTTATAAAGAAGACGAAGAGAAGGCGCTTGAATTAATGGAGGAAACGAGGCTTTTCTTAACCCCCGCATAGCTCGCTCCAATAGATTTCTAGATCGCTTCCGCTTTCTTATTCCGGCACTTTGCACACGATAAGAACATATCCGCCAAGGCGGAGCCTTGAAGCCTGAGGGAGGCCGTTTGCCCTCAGCCGTTCGCCTTCGGCCGTCCGAAGTGACTACCCGAGCTTGAGAAAAGGTTCCATTAGTGACATAAAAGACGAACCGGGACTGTTTGCGTTTAACGGGATACCTATATGACCCGAAGGAGGAGATGTTAAGAGGCTGTGGGATGAAGCAAGCTTCAACAAACACGTTCAAACGTCGAACAATGTAGTAGGTTGCATTCCAGCTACGTAACAAGAAAGCCCGCAAAACACCAGGGTAATTCGCCTAAAACCCTTCGAAACCATATGCTCAGAAGGTAGAACGAAAAACATGCAATCGAGACAACGCGCATCTACCCCAGAGACTCCCACCTCTATCCAAAACCACCCTCCCAGTCCGCCGAAGTTACTGATACTCCGGCTTCCTACCTACGCACTTGCTCGCTCCACTCCGCATCTCCGCATTATGATCTACACCTTCCCCCACCCAAGCTTGCCCTTGTTATCCCCCCAGTAATTCTTCGGCGACTCATACAACCCCTTCTCCATCCCGTCCTCAAACTGCCTACGCACAATCTCCACTCTCTCCGGCTTCCTAACCTTGAGATCGAACTTGAACGGCAGCGGTTTCGCGATCAACAGAATCGAGTAATCAAGCGTCGGATCCATCTCATCCTTCTTAACCTCCTTCTTCGACTCCTTCTTCGCCTTCACCTCCGTCGGATCGAACTTGACCTCCTGGCTCTTCTCCGAACTCGCGTCGCTGTCCTCGTCCAACCCAGTGTTCAGCTCCTCCTCCGAAATACTCGCCTTCTCGTTCATCATGATGTTCCGCTTCGCGTCCTCCTTCGAGATATGGAACAGCCAGGCCAGCGAGCCGATGCCGATGAACATGTCCTCGTCCGCGACCTGGGAGCCCATGCACAGCCGGCGTCCGTAGCCTGCCTGCGTGCTGCCCGTGAACATGGTCGGGAACTCGGTCAGCGGCTCCTTGTAGGTCGGGTATTCGGGCTTGAGCCATCTGAGCGGGTTGAACTCTTCCGGGTCGGGGTAGAGCTCGGGGTCACGTGAGATTGCCCTACAAGTTTTCAGCGAGTTAGTAATGGAGCCGACGGTGCGATTCATTAGATTGAAAAAGAGGGCGTTACCATTCTAGCGGGTGCATGGTTGTGCCGGCGGGGATGTGGTAGCCTTCGTATTCGTCGTCTTGGATCAGGTAGTGCGGGATGCCTGGGAGACACGTCAGATTGTGCTTGCTCACGCCCTCGTTATCATCTTACCAGTCGGGACCGGAGGCCTCCAGCGGAGAGCTTCTCTAATGAACGCACGCAGCACAGGCATGTTCGGCCGGTCGGAAGGTTGCGGCATCCGATCACCGCAAACGCGGTCGATTTCCTCCTGGACAAGATGCTGATACTGCGGGTAGTAGCACATGGCCAGGCAGAAGGTCTGCATGGGCGCAGCGATTGTGAGTGCACCGGCGATTCCGTGCATGCCGACACAGTAAGCGCCCTCATCCTTGTACTGGAAGTTCCATTGCTCCTTGCCGCCCTCGATAGCCATGCGCATCCACGACGGTGGCGCCCGCTTTTCCTTGATTTCAGTCTCGACCTGCTCTTCCATCATCTGGAAGAATCGCCGTTCGGTTGCGGCTCGTCGCCTCTCCCAAGCCTTCACGGGTGACATCCAATCCGGCATTGCCATGAGGAAGGGTAGCTTGTTGCCGAGAGCGCCGGTGGGTGAGACACCAATGAGCAGTTCGCGCGCACGTTGCTTGAGCTCGTTGCTGGGTTCGCTGTGGCCCCATGCCAGCCGGCAGGTGATTCTGGCAATGAACGACTCGAGATGGTGGTTATACTGGGATGGGTCATCTAGCAGCTCAACGAGCAGACGCTTCGCCTCGAGCTCCGGGTAGTGGTGCCAGTTGGCCTTCTCCGCTTCTCGCATGATGGCATTTGCAAACTTCCTCTGACGTGACCAGCCATCTGCGCAGAGGCGTTAGTAAAGCTCGTCTCGCCGATTCTTGAAGATGGTGACTTACCATTGTTGCTAAGCAGTGGGAGGTACTGAGCGCTCGTTCGGTTGTCGTCGAGGAGCGCCGGAATGTGAGGTCGGGCCGAGTAAATCGCGGCCCTCTTCGCAAGGAGATCCTTTGCTATCTTGTCGGAGGATATCCAGACGTGATTCGAGCCGGCGAGGTTGCAATTGTAGATAGGACCGTACTCCTTCCCCCACTCGGCAAACTTGATGAAGCCATTCTTCTCAGGTACATCAGGGACAGAACCAATGATTGGGTAGCCTATTGTGGGCGAAGTTAGCTAGTTACTTCTCGATATCGTCTTAATACTATGGAAGTCTTTGCGCAGTGGCAGGCTGAGGATTAGCGAAGTATGGCTTACCTTTCGGACCTGGCAACGGCTTCAGACCCTTTGGTATTTTCGGTTTTGAAGTGAGGTGCTTGTATAGGCCAACAGCAACCACAATGGCCGCGAAGACGAGGAACGTTATGAGAGCCATGATGAAGGCGTGTTGGTAAATCTGCCGGGCTCAAACAGACCGCCAACCTGGTTTTACAGAATCTGACAGCGACACAGTTCGGAGACGCTACACTACATATACGGACAGCACCCGCCGGGGTGGGACAACCGGGAAGTGTATTAAAATAGCGTCACCGGAACCGTGGGGATTGGGCTGCTGGAAGTCACGGCCAAGGCGAGGATATATAACCAAGTGGATTCCTCGTCTAACAGTCTCGGCTTCTCGCGCCTTAGAATACCCTTTCTCTTTCAGATCTCACCTGCGCCGACTCTGCGCGATCAGTGCGTAGCTGAAAGCCTTTGAGATAATGGTCTGTCCCCACTGCCCGAAGTCCGGCCTGCCACAGGAACGACCATGGACGCGGCGTCTGAAAGGAGCAAGACGACACGAAGATCAGACGGGTAGCCTTGCTAAGCCCCCGGACAAAGCCTGGGGGCCGCTGGCCATGGCCATGAGCTAATGGCCAGAAACGGTGCCCTGACAACGATCACCGTGAAGCCGAAAAGCTTGTTCGCACGATGGGCCTTTCCACCATGGCTAGGATGGAAACACTCAATCCCGTCTGCGGTTGGCGGAGCACATACAACGCCTTAAAGGTGCTTGGAACCTTGGAGACCTTCGGATGCTAACGCCATGGTCCATCTTGCGTTCTCACCGTGGTGAGCCCACGGTAAGACTGGACGCCTGAGTGAGATGCTTTGAGCGCGCCGTGAGGCTCGTGTAATGTATCGGTCGAGGATTGGCACCGAGATACCGACAGCTTGCGCTACTTGTCGTCCGGAACTCTTGACAGATCGGTTCCCAGCTGCCTGCGAGGCGATGCTTTGCAGGCACAGCAGTTCGATTGTCGTTAGAACACCTTCGTTGTGGTTGGTTGAACTCATCTTCTATGTGGACGCCATGCCCTTTACAGCTACTCCTGCCAAGCATCACCAGAACGCTCCTTGTGCGGAGAGCCGACACTGAAGTCCGAACATCGACTTCGGGAGCGATGCTGACGAGTGTGGCGAGGTGCTAACGTTAGCAGGCCTGTCCATCGGCGCGAGCCAGCTAAAGTTATCGATTCATCGAGATGTGTCTCACGCTGCCGCAAGGCTTCGTGCTGACTCGCACCAATTCACGAGGATACGGAGTACTTCTAAGCCTCCGACACGGGTGCTGTCAGCAATCCTGACAAAGGATGAACAGCAGCATCAGCCATTTGCACTGCGCCACCCGGAAGAGCTGAGCATACGCGGGGCCCTACAATCTCTACAGCACCCTACGGAACGCAGGATAATTCTAATAGCCCCCAGAATGTCCAGCTGCCAAAGCTTTGGGCCTTCTCAGCAGTCGTCCAGTTCAGCCAATGTTTGGAACGTACTGCAGCGGTGGTCTGGTGCTTTGCAGAGATAGGTGATACGAAGAGTTTATCGAACCCGTCCAATGTCCACATGTAATCGACCACGGCTGGATTAGGTGAACAATAATTCCAGGATCCAGACTAGGCTACTTTAATCGGATCTTGATTTCCTTTGCTGTCTTTTCCCAAGGCTGTATTCCGCTGCTCTGAAGTTCATCTACCTTGCTATTTCATTGTACACAGAGCACCATCAATACTTCACCCTCAACGGCAATCGTGTCACTGCTCCAGTGCCGACTCGGCTCTCATCAAGGGACCCTCTCTGCGATAGTTTACAACCCTTTACCTGTACTCCTTTGCGCTCCATCAACAGAGCCGCTTGAACGCCACAGCCGGCGGCCTGTGCGGCTGATGCAAAAGTTGTGGTGCAAGGCACATCATTCAGAGAACTAACATTGCGAGATATGAGTTGCGTTCGCTCGTATCGCACAGCACAACCATAGTGACTGCGCATATCATTCACGGCGCTGTACAAAGTTGGATTCAATCCGGCAATACTGCTTATGTCCTTGCAACTGCTGACTATAACATCAAATCCGTCAATCTGCCCAACGTAGCTAGTGGCCTATGTTGTAGATAAGCATTAATGCCGTACTTCTCAGCCGGGGCCTCGCGCTGCCCACAATATCCAATCTCTCATGTTTCTCCTCGTCCTCAGTTCAGCTTCCACTTCTGAACCGCCAAGGCGCTGACCAGAATTTCAATACCCCGGTGCCCACCCAAGCTGCAGACTACAAAGCAGCCTTCTGCCCTTCTGGACTGCTTGCACCTACAATCGTCTCGAAAAGGATTCCGGGGAAGAGGAGACATGTCCGCCCGGTCTTCCAGCCCATGCAGTTCAAAAAAATCCCCAGCATGTTATTCCTCCCCAGGAGAAGTCTCTTCAACCCCAGCAATATACACCAGCCAGGCATCTCCCTAGGAGATGATGGGCTTCCCAGCGAAGAACCGAGTAATCGACTGTATCGGCCAAGCATGCGTGAAGGCCCACTGGCGCAGCTGACCGGAAGAATCCCACGAACAATCAAGACGCCCCTTCCTTACTATGTGGGACAGGTCGTGCGCCGAAACGAGCGTATATCCGCTGGTTGTAATACGAAAGCCCCTCAAGCGACTCGAGTGAAAGAGGGGAGTCTTGGAGCCCAGCTGTAGAGCCCAAGGCTTCGCTATAGCTTGTAGTCATTCGGCCTATCGTATTGAGATGGCGTTGCTCAAACCGCACGAAGAGCATCATCAGAAGGGCTGCGTCCTCGGTAGGGTCCCCAGCAAAGCGCTGCTCATGCTTCTGGTTCCGCGGTCTTTTGTGCTCAACCTTCCCTTGCGCGTGCCAACTTGCCCCTAGCCCTTCGGTCCCTCAGCCCTATAGCACCTCGCTCTCCGACCTTTAACTCATCTCTTACCCTCCATCTCCTAGCTCCTGGTCTCCTAATCCGCTAGGCCCCACACCCACGTCACCCCAACAACCCCCGCCCCAAGCACAACAGGCACGCCCAGCAACCCTGCCGCAACCCTCTGCATCGTCGGCGTCGTCCTACTGAGCTCTGAGATCAAGTGTCCGAACGAGGCGCCGCCCATTGAGAGGGAGGGCTTATGCGTCGCGCCTGCTAGGGTGGACTCGTCTGGGACGCGTGGGCGGCGGTGACCAGGGCGTGATTTCGCGGTCGTCGTGATGGTGCGGAGGGTGCGGGGACGGAGGGGTGGCATTTTGAAAGGGGTGCGGGAAGTGACCGGTGGGAGATGTGTGCGATGTGTACGGTTGAGCGCGCACCCGTTCTTCGGTGGTGGTGTGGGGTTTGAGAGCGGTGGATGGGTTGAGTGCTGACGTCGTGGATCGTGGGATACCTAAAGGGGTTAGCTCTCGGTTCGCTTGGCATTGGGTATCAGGAGAGCGACTTGATGAGGGCAAAATATGGGCTATTGTACGTGATGGCCGCGGTTCGGGGGGCTTCAATACTTTCATCACACGCGCCCAAAAGGCCATGTAAGATACTAGCCAGTGCGGTCATCCGCTGCAGAGCGATACGCTCGTATTACTGACAATCCGTGCTTTCGTGGATTGGCATGCAACATCGTAGCTTCTCTAGCTATCAACTAATTACTATTCTAGATACGCAAGTATAGCATCTTGCCTACTTGGAACCGGAACATTCGCTTTCATCTCTTCGTGATCAATTCCACTCATCATTGCACATCCAAGGCTAGCCCGCCCCTAGTCATATTACACGAACCTTATGACCATAAGATCAACACCAAAGTACCGCCGTTCTTTCCCTTGCGGCCTTCTCACTACGGATGCCAAGCGTCCGAGAACCGCTGTGTTCGTCCCCACGATGGCTACAAGCCCTTACATCATAGTAACGCAGGATCGTGAGTACGTCCTTGCTCCTTCTAACAGCGAGCCGCGCGATGACTGTCGGCTGAGTCCACCGCTATCTTTTGACAGGTATCCGCAGCAAGAGGGCGCGTCCAGGGACTGCAAGGGCGCTTCAGCCTCCGCTTCCGCAACACTCAGCGCATTGTCTTGGATGCTATGTGGTCTTGTCGTACCGAGCGGGGCGTCTTGAACAACAACAAGCCATCCGGTATAGAATTTGAGGAGAGGTCGCCGCGATGGAGTCACGTGAATTGGCATGGAGTAATCCCTTGTGCTTTGTCGGCTCCCTGGATGCATTTGTATGTCGACTCCAGGATGACCACAGATGGGTTCGCGCAGAGAGCGTGTCGCGTTGGCCCGGGCCGAAGGAAAAGACCCTCAACCTCCCCAAGGGGCGTGGCGCTCTTGGTGATTCCATCAAGCTCGTTCAAAACATTAATGCACGATGACGAGTTAACCCATTGATCTATTGCGATCCCTGGGCGACTCGTTCAGGAAGTCGTAAACATTAAGATGCATATCATCCAGATGGCTCGCACTGCTCTTGTGCACCGACCCACCCACACTCGGGTCATTCGCGTCCGCTCCTGAATTTGGCCCTTCGATATTCGGGCTTCCTAGCGGATCATCCTCTCTCTTGAACCCCGCAAAATCATCACTCCTGATCATCTCTCTCTTCACCTGGCTCAGCTTATCCAGCGCGGTTTTGAAGTCGTCCAGAACGATGGTGTCAGTCAGGCATTTGAAGATGTACGCCAGCTTCCAGAAGGGGTTGATGCCATCGGGATTTTCCAGGGTGAATACGTGGGTGACGGCGAGGATATCAATGATGATGAAGGCGACGGACAGGAGCATGCTGCCCAGGAGAACGCCGAAGCGAGGGCTGATGCGGATTATTTCGATGAAGGCGAGGTCGTACTGGGTGTGGATTACGTAGAAGAGGTTGAGAACCGTGAATATCCACCACGGGTCGCTGCGGAAGAAGGCAGGTCAGCTTGTTTCTGTATATCTGATGCCTATCGCATCAGAGGAGGAAAACAGGGAGTTGAAGCCTACCGGAAGAGCGCCTCCACAGGCCGCGTCTTGAGGAAGACGGTGTTGATGTTGTTGAAGTAAGTGAAGTTGGCGTAGATTTCCACGACCCAGTACGGTTGCGCAAGGATGACCGTGCCAATGTAGAAGTAGCTGACCTTCCGGCTCAGGAACGGCTTGTTCTTCATCCATGCGATGAAGTTGTGCATGCTCCAGCTGATGTTCAGGAATATCGCGGTGACCGACAGATACCAGCTGTATACGGGCGGATGAGCGAAGATGAAGGTCCCGTGGAAGGTCCCCAGGATGAGCTGCGTAAGTGTCAGCAAGTTCCTTTGCCACCCGGATGGACTGTTAGAGGCGCACCTCGATGAGAATGAGCTTGTGGAGAAGGACACCGCGGCGCATGTTTGAGATGGTGATGCAGGCCATGATGATGAGCGAGCCGACCATGTAGCCCTGCGCCCAGGCTTCGAGAATCAACCCATCTGGGTCAGTGGGCTTGCTGACGATATCGCGTCGCTCCATGTATGGGTGAAGTGCCGGCATTGCTCAGTACTGTCGAGCAGCTCCGTCACGAAGCCTGAGAGTACCTTCTGTCGCAGATCTGATAGCTTCAAGATGTTGAGGGACGTTCGGATAGCCTAACGATGAGATATGTGGAGAGAGGAGACCGACTGAAGTGAAAAGCGCACCCAACAGACGCATGAGACGATCTTAAGCGGGGGCGGGCCTGTCAGACGCTGACGGCAGACCCAGGCCTGATCTCCTCCGCAAAGTGGCGCTGAACTAGAGAGAGAATGGAAAGTAGGTCCGAAAATGGACAAATCGAAAGGTAGACTTCAAGGATGATGCGGCCTCGCTAGCTGCCGTGCGCGCTTATTTTAACGGCTGGCCGATTTGCTGCACCACGGCTGTAGACAAACTAGGACAGTTCAATATTTCCGTGTCGCTGCTCTGCACCATTGCTGGTTGTACAGTCAGTGACGGTGTGCTGTCGGTCCCGCCAATATTGAGCACACGAACAAGGCCATCCGCCTCCGCGCTCTTGGGTCCAAGAGGGCGTCGGTTGGGTGTTGTAGTTCCAGAAATGGAAGTGCTCCGTTCAGACCCTGGAAAGCACGAAATTTCAGGAGCGTTGCCGCGTCCTGCGCGGCGCTAAACACACGAGCACACGAGGTGCTTGCTCACGCGGCCCATCAACGGCCTACCCCGCGAAAGCCCAGATCCCTCCTCGGCTCATTCATCACATGCCGTGCTCTGCTCGTGCCTCGAGGCACAGGGGCTCATAGGCTCTCACGAGGCAAGCGGGTGCACCTCATCGAAGGCACAAAGTGGAATGCAGACGGGAATAAAACGAAAGAATGACTGGTCTATCCAAGCCACTTTCGCCTTGACAGTAGACGAAAGAAAGCAGACTCCGCCCAGTTCAGCTTACGGTCACGTTCAGAGGCAAGCGGCAGGACTTCGTCGACCCTGGTCAAGCGAGGGTGACGAGACTTTCAGGCACCGCACCTTGATCAGCCCATGGATCGACGTGCCTGGCAGGATTGAAGGTGCTCCTGCGTTTCAGATTTTGTGACTTCGCTTCGATACCAGCTCGACAAATTTGCGCATCTGGCTGTTGGCGGTGATCGCGAGCCTGGTAGCGGTCATTGTTGCGACACGCGAACGAATCGTGGTGTGACGAAGGATGTTGTTTGGAAGGACCTGATGGAAGGCTGGAGGCCTGAGGCGTGGAGAACGCTGTTCGGGCGGCCCCTTTATCCGCACGAGCGCTAAGCTGTTCTGGGCGACGCTAGAGGTCAATCTTCGAATCACGAACCTTGAACCTTCAGTTGTGAGAGTTATGGCAGTGGCTAGGTAAGAACAATTAATGAAGAAGCTTGGCTGTCGGTCGCAGCTCCTGTCCGATGGCATCACAACTCACGATGCGTCACAGGGGAGAAACTTGGAGGGATTTTGGAGAGGATGATGAGAAATGTAACAGTTAAGAATAGCGCTAGTAGAGTATGGGTATGATATCAATGCTGCAAGACAAGGTCTGTTCAGTGGAGGAGTCTTTCGAATAATCTCTAGTCACTGTCGCGTTGATTTGGTGCTACAATGGCAGCCCAATACACTTCAAGCCGGAACGTATTGGTTCAAGCCTTTGCGTTTTACCAGAGTAGAGAACATCTACCACTTGGACTTACGGTATCACAGTTCACGGACGCAGTCAGAGAGGCAAAGCACCCAGAGACAAATAGCCTCCCCCAGGGTCGCTTCGATCCTGCGTCATCCTCCTAGCAATATTTTGGTTGTTGTAGTCATTATCGTTCTCACCACTCCTATAATAACGAACATGATCCTCTTCATTCTGCTCGACCGGCATCGTAATGCTGGAGATCTTCTCAGTCCTCGCAGTTTTTACTATCTCGCCATCGTTTCGGCGCCTGGACGCTGCTCGTGGGTCGCTGGAATATGGCATTCTACGCAAGCAGCAGCATATTGCCCAATCCGGCAGTCAGGTAGTTCGTGGAATGAAAGGGCCTCAAAATTTTCGCAGACTTCTTACCGCCATCGGTCGGTGGTTGAGCTTCTTGAGTTTGCGGCGTTCCACGCGGTGTAGCGGTATTGCCGTATCTAGAAACAAATAAGCAATCGTGGAACGACTGCGGAGGCAAAATCGTCTCTAAAGAGGCTTTACCGTGTCTAGGCGACCTACGCCGTTACGCCGCAGATCCTTTGGGCTCACATACCATTCAGAATGATTTTCACCGACGTTCTTGTGAGTTGTCGTTGTCGCAGTCATGGCCCTCCTTCATAACCTTCGCGGTCATGCGGACTTCGTTCACAGTCGCTGCGCCGCTTCATTCATTGCCTTTGTCAATGCGCTGGCACCTCCCGCCGCCTTCGTCGTCACTTTCTTCAGCCTGCACCATCATGCAGATATCGTTTACGGTCCCTCGGCTCTTTGAATTGTCACAGTCCTCGATGCTCTTGCTGCTGCCATGATTCTCATCGTTCTATTCACGGCACGGTTGTCGCGTTGGTTGCAGGAAATGCAGCTGCGGTCGCCTCGACGCAGTCTCTTCACACAGCCTCCTCCAAACATGCAGCGCCTAACGATTGAACATGCACAGCTGCCGTTTACGTTACCGTCGATCCTTGTATTCTCAGCCAGTGTCCTTGCGAGCGGATGGAATACTGTGGCCTTTTGCGGTTATTGCCCGCCATGGACCTACGGGTTTTTGTCCGCTCGGTGTTAGGGGATGTCAATACATAAACTTCCTGTATGGAAGATTCAGTAGGTGGTATGATACTCCCATAACGGCAAGTTCTAGGCTCGCATCAGGCAGTCGTCACGCATAGAGACAGCGATTAAAGAGGGACTGGGAATCCGCTTTTATCTGCGTCCGGTACAACTAAGAATTCAGACAGTAACGACTGATTTGCTTCACCATGCGAAACTCTCAAGCCAAGTCGACCCAAAGGAATCCTGAAGGGAAGGAAGGGACACCTGATCATCGCACTTCTCTCAACCCCGTAGGTATACACCGATACAGCCGCACCACAGAGCCCATTCAACCGGGCCTTGTCAATCACGGCAAAGGATTGCTGACAAAGGGTCCATCGAAACAAGTATCAGGGCCAGCATCGCTAACACACGCCTTAGCACGGAACCCAGTGATCCTGCCGCGCGTATTCTGCCAGGTCTGCTTCGTCGAGACTGTTTTGCCAACCCCCGAGTGATTCGGGAGTCTGGTCAAGTCGGTGTTGCCGCGATCGTCGTAGACGCGGACCCAGGCGTAAACGGGGTGAGAGTCGCCCTTGGTGTCCTTGACGCTGAGGTCAATGTTGAGGTTGTAGCGGTCTTTAAAGGTCACGGTCGCGCAGCCGTATACGCCGTTGTTGTTGCCGGCGCAGGAATGACCCACTGGGGCGCGCGTTTCGAGCTCGACGTTGGAGGTCTCCGAGGTCACTGGGATGGCGGAGGCGGTGGCTGAGAACATGAGGAGACCGACGACCCACTGCGCCGCAGTGGAGGGGGAGGAGAGTGAGGGGAACATCGTAAACAATTGATGGCTGAGAGCTTGTCGAGGTGGAAGTTATACGTTTCGAATTGATATCTTGGGCGGATGATGGAGAGTGAACAGGAGGAAAGGATGCAGTACTTATACTCGAAGGGAAGGTTTTACTACTGGCTGTAGAAGACAGCATCGCCGCTCTGTAAACCACTCTGCTAAATAAAGCCTGCGCGAATTCCATCACCCGTTGAGTCGCAGCTCAGGCCGACCTTCCACGTGCTGGCGACCCAAATAGAGTCACAGAGGCATAAAGTTTGACCTTCGGCTGGAGGCAACGCTCATCTATGAACTACTAGCAATAAGGATCATCGGCCGGGTAGATGTCAATCGATTAGTTTTCTACTCCCCCAACCCATCAACAGACTTGGCATGGTGGAAGTTGATTGGGCTCATCGAAAATAGCCCCTTGCATTGCGGGCCTGAGGCCGTAATACGAACATCGTATTCCCCTAGCGCGGCTGTCTCTAGTCGTACCTCACTGAACCTCAGCACGCGGATTGGAAAGCCACCAGATTGATTCGTATCCAGTCTGCCTATTACTGCTTGTATACCTCGAAGCTCGCAACCATTATCACCGTCACACAACGTTGTGCAGGCACCGTTGACGGTCTTGATGCCCTTTTGAGTCGTCCTCGCCGATGCTCGACCCGCACCTAAAGAAACGACCGCTCGAGAAATAAATCAATTATAGTTTCTGCAAGCATTGTCGAAGCCGTTGTCGTTGAGGCGGCCGCATAAAGCTGAAAATAGCAAAGGCGTTCCATGCAAGAACAGCTATCAACGCAGTCAAAGGTCCAAGGCTGTCTATCCATAGATTTCGCATACTCCCACGTTACGCTTTGGAGTGGTACTCGCGAGTCTTTCTAGATCACTTCCATCTAGAGGCATCTCCGTCGTTACAGCTGAGAGGAAATGACCTGACGAATATTCCAGGGTCTCTGTCTCCTTGCCTCTGTCCCTTTGTTCTTCAGCGTGTCCGACAACAGCCAATCCATGAAGATAGCTTTGCAGCAATTCTCCACTTTCCTTTCTTGTGTCAAAGTCCTCCTTGCTGTAGCCCTTTCTACTGTTAGCCTATGCCGCTCTATGCCACGCAGCGCGCTCCAATCTTACGAGCCGATGCCAAACCAGCTCAAACCGCTTCTCTCAAGGCCACCTCCCAGTCGCCCATCCCCAAGTATCGATGACCTTCCCACTGGACTCTACCCTCACCCCTGAAGCACCAAATCCCCGCAACGCACAGCTGGCTCTTGACCTCCTTCCCCGCTTCCCCATCCTCGCGGCGGCCGTATGTCGTACAGCACAAGCCGCCCACACAGCACTCCCGGTCTATGGCTCTACCTAGCCTTCCAATAGCTCGGCCTACCGTCCACGACGCACAACAGCACATGCAACACTGTCCAGTACTGAATCCCCGGGTTGTAAGGCTTCCAGCCGGCGTTGTGGGCGCGGTCCCGGTGCACGAGGTTCAATGTCGGGCAGGCGCGCTGAGAAACGTGTGGTGAGTTGGCCCGGTATGACCGGTTCTGTAGTAGCAGTGTCTGAGCCATGGAGTTTGAAGGATCTGCTCTGGGACTATTCGGGTGTCAAAGAATGATTGGGGTGGTGAGTTTGTCTTTAGTAGACGGGCTTCGATACGGGTTTAGGGCTGCTATGGGAAGTACTAGTATGGACATTTGGCAGCCGTGTTGTAAACTGTCAAACCTACATTCGCGGTTGGAAACACCGACAGCGGTGTTCGATGAGGCGGTTTCGGAAATCAGTGAGCGGTTACCGTGTATGTTATGACGAATCATGGTGAACTCGTGGTGAGCTCATGGTGTAGCCATCCATTGATTGACGGCTATACAAATGTACTACACTATGAACAACGATGCATCATCCCATCTGAAAGCCACATCGCTAGCAGAAGAGGAATGTCACACTTGGTTCACTAGCGACTCGAACTTCACCAAGTCCCAATCCCACTTCCCGAACCTCCAACCTCTAACCCCACCTCAAATCCACTTCTACAAGAAATCACTAGCCCTCGCCCTCTCCTTTCCCCTCGCCCCTCTAACCGGACTCCCCTCAACACTACTACTGTTCCTTCTTCTCATCTGCTGCTCACCTCTCCCGCCCCTGGCACCCATCCCACCCTTGCCCCTGCCCCTCCCCATTCCTCCAGCCCTCCCAGCCCCCTCAACAAGATGCGCCCGGCTCGGATGCACGCCTGCCTGAACCTGCGCCGCGCGATCCGGATGCACATGCGGCGCCGGCTCTTCCCTCTGTCGCCGAGGCGGACTGGGCCGCCTCCTGGGCGCGGGACTCATTCTTCGTGCCGGAGGCGACCTCGATCTCGACCGCGAAGACGAAGAGTTGCGCGTCCGATGACCTTCCCGCGGACGATAGGGACTTCGCGACCGGGACCGGGACCGCGACGGTGAGACACTCCGCCTGGCACCGCGTCTAGGTGGAGAAAGTGAGCGCGTCCTCGAGCGCGCGCGTACTGGGCTCCTCTGCGCGCCGCGTCTTGAAGGCGGCGAGCGCGAGATTGAAGGCGTATAGCTCCGCGCGCGAGCACTTGTGCGGCCGTTCCTACGTGATGGCGGCGAGCGGGACACTGAGGGCGTGTAGCTGCGCGAGCGGGCACGGGCGCTCCTTCTTGGTGGTGGAGTGCGAGACCTCGAGACCGAGCGTGAGCGGGAGCGCTCGGAAGAAGAGGCGCTTCGGGTACGGCGTCTACCTTGGCCGCTATCACGGACATCGCCGCGGCGACGGTCGCGCGTTCGCGACGGGCTGCGCGATGACGAGTATGAGCGAGACCGGGAGCGGGACGACTCATGAGAAGGGCTCCTGCCACGGCCGCGGCTTCTTCGTGGCGAAGGCGAGCGCGACCGGGAGCGCGAGCTGTAGCTCGAGTAGCTGGACACGCTCTCTGAGCCGCTGTCGGATGCCGATTCCGACTGTGGGGGCGGCGGCAAAGCAGGCGGGGCGGGCTTGGGCATGTTCTTGAGATGTTCGCGCATGTCTTCCGTGAGGGCGCCCATACCGATGGCGGTGAAGTAGTTGATTGCGAAGCGGGTGTTGCGGGAAGTATCTTTGGGGAAGATGCCGACGAAGGAAGGTTGGAGTGTTGGGTCTCGCATGCGTTCGGTCAGCTTCTTCATGCCCATTGCTTGGACGAGTTCTTCGAAGAGGATCTTGATGAAGATGCGGCTGCTGGAGGTTGTGGAGTCCTCAGTTAGGGTCACGACGCTGAGGACATGCCAGCCGATAGCATCTGAAGCGAGGAGGTGGGCGAAGACGCAAGCTAGAATCCGTAGTCTGTTTGTCTCGTAGCGGTGGATAGTGTCGTAGTACTTTACGAAGGCCGCCTCGAATAGGTCATTCCAGAGACGATTCAGTTTGCAAAACCTCTCAGCCATGAGGCCGTAGAAACGGTCGTATGTTCGCTCCTGACTTGCGCACTCCAGTATCATAGAGGGAAGTTCGTCCTCCTTACCAGCCGGTATGTTGACGCGCATAAGTTTGTGAACAGCCTCTTCGAATCCGCCGCTGGACTTGATCGTGAGATAGATAGTTCTCCGAAGGTTGACAAGATCGGTGTTGCTCTGGTCCTGAATCTCCATCTGCTTTTCCTGCTTGGCTTCCTCATCCTCTGAGCTCTCGTCACCATCGGATTCATACTCCTCGTCACTCCCTTCCGCTTCCCCCAAAATCTCGGCCTTGAGCTTCTTGTACGCCTCCTCATGTGCCTCCCACTCCGGATCATACTTGAACACATTGAGCCCGTCCATGACTTCGATCCCATCATCGTCCAAATTTGGCCTATGCGTGATCTGGTCCTCCTCCTCCACCAGATCCAGTTCCTCCTTTACAGCCGGATTGTCCTTGTACTTGTCTTTCCTGATCGCGAACAACACCTCGATCTGGTACTGTGTCCTCTTCTCAATGTCCGCCTCATGCAATATCGACCTGAAGCGATCGTACACCGCCATCGCAATCGGTGCGTTGAACTCCTCCAAGTGCTGTCCCACTTCGCGCATGAGATTTACGCTCACCTCGACGGAGTCGTCTGTAGGCTTGTTGAGGAGCAAGAGTAAGATCTGAGCGGCGAGAACCTCGTGGCAGACCTGCACGTTGCAAAGCTGTGCTAGAAAGGTGGTGCTTGCGATACACACAGCCTTGTCGTTCCTCTTGAATGCTCGTCGAAACTGGACGATGAGCCTGTTGACCAGCAACTCGCCCACAGACGGCAGCTTCGTGTTGACGATGGCGACCATGGCGGCGAAGATGGGCGTGAACGGCAGACTGGCCTGCTGGGCGCGCATGATGCTGCGACAGAAGAGACCCCTTCCGCGAATAAGGTTCTCTTGGAAGAGCTCGGGCACGATGGACTTGATGTTGCTGATGTTCACCTTGTTGACGAGGCCGTTGATGGATTTCTTCAGAGCCTCCCACGCCATGCGCTGGTATTCCTTGCTGCTCTTGTCTGTGATCTGCGCTTGTAGTGCTCTTAGCCGTGCTGGCGGAATGTATGTGCCTCCGCTACGAAGGCTCAACAGCTTCTCGTATTCTGCCTTCGCCGCGGCTTGCTTCTCCTCCGCCGTAAGCGGTTTCGAGGGCTCCTCTTCCTGCTGGCGAGAGCGCATCTCGAGCTGGCGTAGTCGTTCGACGGCGCGTTCGCGGTCGACATCGCGCGGTAGGGGACCGGGTGGAGGCCTGGGAGACGGGGACCGTGAGGATGGAGAGCGCTTGCGCTTTGCTCTGTATCCACGGGGCTCGCGAGGTGTACGATCTTCCGGACTGTCGCGGCCATATTGGTCATCCCGAACATCTGCTGCTCTGCCGTCTCGAGATTCCCGCGCATCGTAGCCTTCACGGTCGTTGCGGTCAAAGATACTGGGCTTAGCGTCGTGGGGTTCGGGGGTTGGCAGCCTCACTGCAGAAAGGACCTCGGCCATACTGGATGTGCTGACGCGTTAAATGCCGTCTCTCACTTTGACATGAGGAGAATGGTCGTGGCAAGCAGTGTTGTCGCCCTGTTGCAGCTGCGTGAACAGTGATCTTGGGCAAGGCAGCGCGAAGCGTGAAGAAAGTTGCTAAGGCGAGCGGCGCGGCTCTGCGGGTGGCGAGTTTCCCCGGGCTGCACTGCCGCCAAGACTTGAAGCTGGCTTCATCACCGCTGCAACACCATTGCTCTGAATACCACAGTAGAGACATACACCTCACCCTCTCTTGGCCTTCCCTTCTCGACGCTCATTCACCTCCACAAGCTCACAATGGCAAGTCCCACCTCCATCAAGCCTAGAAACACAGCTAACAAAACCCCCAGCTCGACCGCCTAATCGGCCTCTCAATGCTAATCCTAGCAACCGCCGTCTTCCTCTACTACACCATATGGACGCTCCTGATGGTACCCCTGCCCGTCCCCTTTCCTCTCCTCAAACCCCCTCTTCAACATAGCAGCCCTAACACCCCCCACAGCCCTTCGTAGACGAAGACCACCCCCTCCAACAACTCTTCCCCCCGCGCGTCTGGGCCATCCGCCTGCCTGTCATTCTCATCCTACTTGGCTCGGCGGTCGTGGGGAGCTTTCTGAGCGTTGTCATGATTAGGAGTAATCGGCGGAGGGCGCTGAAGGCGAAGAAGGCGTCGTAGTGGTGTGATTGTGCCGGGTTAGGGGGCTGAAGTTGCAGGGAAAGTGTGAAGCGTGCATTGTATGGGCGCTTGCGGCGTCAGGGGGTTTAGAAAATATGGATGTCTTGAGGACATGTCTTTTGGAACTTGGGTATTCAGGGCATTCGAATTGAAATCGAAACCCTGTGATACGCAGCGAATACTCTCAAAGCTTTGGTAGCAGAATCCGGGATGCAACGGTTCTTTTGTGCGCAGTACGATATCTTGGTTTTGGAGAATTGCATCCAAAAAGACGCTCGCCCTTTGTGTTCTCAGAAGCGGGTGGACATAGGTATACTACAGCCCCTCCTGAGACAATGTTTCGACCAAGATGGCAATGTGATGCAAACAGCAAGGGAAATGCGCGGTTTAGGCATTTTCGTCGATACAACTGCCGAATGACTAAACTGGGGGTTATCTTAAGCAACATCGCAGCGCCCATCCTTCGTTCCGGTGCCGGTGCCATCGCCTGAGATCCGTTACCTCCATCATCTTGTCATACTAATTCCCCCGAGATGCTCACAACCTGGAATCCACCATTCTAGCCCTCCTATCCTTCCACACTGCTTCTCCTGACCACAGCCACCTACATCACCGTACAATCCTCCCCCTCAATCACCAACGTCCCCTCCTCCCCCTCTCCTCCCCCTTCCCCTGCCATCTGCCTCGCCTGGATCCTCGCCGCCAACTGCGCAAGCATACTCCTCGTGATAAACGCATCCCTGTTCCCGCCCCTCCGATCAACATCGTTCTGACTCGTGATCTGATATTCTTGATGCATCCTTCTTCGGCTCGGGAGCCCGTTGGGCGCCTGTGCGCGCTCGTCGTCAGAGCTTTCAGCTTCATCCGCACCGGCATCTTGGCCGTGGGATTCGGCTGTAGTGGCGGCGCTGGCGCCGGCTGAGGTGGGAGCAGCCCGCCGACGCATTCGTGAGCGCCCAAAGCCGAGGGAGGAGAAGGTGGAGGCGTCCGCGGCGCTGACGCCAATACCCCGGATGGCATCGCGCCGGGCGCGGGCGTCGGGGCTGAAGATCTTGATCGTGTGGTCAATGCCTGAGACTGCGAGAAGGGGTTCGTAGGGGTGGCCTGCCAGCAAGGAGTGATTAGCGAGGTTGTGCGAACGAGGAAAAGGGAATCGTCCGGTTTGCGAAAAGAGAATAGAGGATGGAAAGAGGAAGGAGAGACAAACCTTGAACAACATTGACCACCTCGCCGTCCCCTTCGAGGATGTTAAGCAGCTGGCTCGTCTTCTTGTCCCAGATGAACAGGTGTCCGCTATCGCTGCCACTGACAACGTATTCATCGTTCAGGCCGTAGAAATTCACGTCCTTGACAGTTTTGACGTTGCAGTGCCCTTTGTATACTCTCGTGTGCGGCGAGCAGGGCACGTCGAGCTCGACGCCTTCGCGGAGGCGGCGTCGTTCAAACGCGCTGCGCCAGACATAGCGGGCATCGTCTTCTTCCGTGTCTGACTCTTGCTCCTCTTCTTCTGATTCCTCCGCTTCGTGGCCGTCGACATCTACGTCGTTATCTTGGCCTTCGTCGTCAACGTCGTCGGTATTGGCGGAGATGATCTCGGAGACTTCGCTGAGCGGGAGAACCACGTCCTCCATCTCCGCATCGTCGTCCTCTGCTTCCTCGACTGTCGGTTGTCTCGCCGCTTCTGTGCCGGCTGTAGGGGTTGCGGCATCGGCGACCGATGAGCCGCTCTCTTCACTCCGCCGCACAACCCTCGCACTCCTCACCGCCTCCTCTTCTTCCCCACCCACGTCCTCGAATCTCATTCTCAACGCTCCCTCTTCCTCTTCGATCCCCCCATCAGTCGTACCCAGCCCCCCAAACGCACGATCCACAAACGCGAAATCCACCCCTTGTCCCGCATTCATCAGCACTCCCCTCCCAACCTTAAACGCCCAATACCGCAGCGCCGCCTTCCGATCCTGCGCACTCGCATGCACGTCCCCACCTGCGTCCTCCGCCCTAACAACCGCGCTCGACAAATCCGCGAAGGGAATCTTGACCGCCTGCGCAAACGCCACAACAGCCGCCTTCTCGCTCGCAAACAGCCGTCGATTCTCATCGACCTCAAACCTGCTTGCGTCCACGTTCATGATCGACTTCTCGTCCGCCAGCCGCAGGAGATACGGTATCAGCACCTCATCAACCGCCTCGATGCCCGCGTCATCAGGCACCGGAAACCGTGGATGCCCGGGCGGCACGGTGGGCGGCCGCGTGAACCCCTCTAGCAGAGCGCCGACGCCGCTGTCTAGCCACAGGAGTATTGCCTTGAGGAAGTCGTATCCAAAGTGCTCGTGTCGCGGGATCTCAGGTAGCTCGCTCGGAGCAGGCGTAATCTGGCTGAACAGTGCAAGGGCTGGACTCGTGCCGCCGGCCGTTCGGAGCTTGCCGCGCAGGAGTCTGGCGAGTGCGCCTGCTGCCTGAACGAAGCGCCGGCTTGAGCAGCGGTTGGCGCGGAGGGTGCGCTGGAAGGTTGTATCGAGGGGAGAAGGATTCACGGGGTAGCGCCAGGTGCGGGATATCTCGTCCATCTCAGGCAGAATACTTGCGGCGAAGCCTAGCACGCTGGTAAAGGATGTTGCGTGGCCTGTCGGGTCGGCATCTGTTAAATCTTTCTTCGCGCCGAGTGTGAACATGTGTTTCCGTAGCTTGACCGATGCTTTGGCGATGCGGAAGCTCTGGCGCTGCGCTTCGGGGAGAACGGCTTCGCGAGCTTCGGAGATGGGACTTCTGGGCCGCGCCGGCTCGATAGGGATCTCTTCGCTCTGTCCATTCTCGTACTGGACCATCAGCGCCATAGGGGTGGTGCCTTCAGCGGCGGCAGAGCTTGAAGTTCGAGCTCGGGAACTAGAGCGGTCGGCAGCTTCTTGCGAGGTGGCTGATTCGGCGGTTTTGGCGCGTTTTCTCTTGCGAACTTTTGACTCCTTGACTTTGGCTTTGCGGTCACTGGAACTCCGAGCAGCTGACTCGGACTGCTGCTCGCTCGCGTCGGGACTGCGGATGAGATCGAAGCTGTAGATCCACTCGCCGGACCAGCTGACGACCATCTCGTTGGGATTAGCATCGCTGATCTTGCAGGCTGTGATGTGTCCGTTGTCGGTCCGCCGCATGCGCCGTTGTCCGTCCGGTGCAAACTTGCGGACGCATTGCGTGGCTTGGCCCATGAGTTCGTTGTCGTGTTCAGAGAAGCTGCCAGACATGGAGATCGGTCTTCCTGACTCTCTTAGTCGGTCCCGGCCGAGCATCCGGCGGTCGTGTAGGAAGCAGTGCATGTGTGCGCCGCCGAGGGCAATGTAGTGAGGCTGGCTGGGAGAGCAGGAGATAGTGTTCAGGTCAAGGTGGTACCGCTTGTAAGATATCAACGGAGGCGGAACGTTGTCCTCGTTCGACTCATAGCTCCCACGGATGTCTCGTGGTGCTGGGTAAGCTGATGATGGCTGGCGGATGTCCCATTGTCGTACCTCGCCATCTTCCGAGCATGTCAAGAAGAAGTATGGCGAAGATTCTGTGACTATCCTCTTGACTCTGTCGCTGTGTGACCGGTACACCTTCGCGTTCGTGTCCCCTTCGCTGAGGTAGCGTACGCCGTTGTAGATGATGTTCCGTCTCCTTCCTGAGCCCAAGTTGGACATGGACGATGGCACACTCGATCGCCCGGAGTACTCAATGTCAAAGATCCTCACTTCGCCATCCCCAGCGGCCGAGACAATGATACGGTCGTTCGAATGTGGCATAAACTTCACGGAGAAGATGTTCTGCCTGTGCCCAGTGGCGATGGCCGTCGTCAGAGTAAATTGGGAGGTCGACGAATCAGGCAGGTAAGAGTGAATGTTAACGTGCTGGTCATCAGAACCAGAGGCAAGGAGACGGCCTGACTTGGACCAGCTGTAGCATCGAATTCAGCATAATGACCTAAGTGAGAAGGGCTAGGGTGAGATAAAGGCTGACCTCAGTGCGTTGACACAGCCTGAGTGCCCATCGAGTTCGTTGATAATGTCCAGATCTTTGATCCATTGCCTGTCTCCGTAAATGCCGGGCACTTTGGAGTAGACTGTCTGGCTTCCAAGCTCCCGCTTGTACAAGCGGTCGTACAGGCTGTATTTCATACTGAAAAGCTTCCTTCGAGAAACTGAAGATGCTCAAGCAGGTTCGTATGAACTGATGCTGCCGGGATGAATGCGGTTTTTCTTAGACCAGGATATAAAGCTACTTAATGTAGTTTGTAAGATCCACGGTTCGATGGTCAGTCTGGCGGGCTCCAAAGATGCTTTCCACGAGGTTGTGAGGAGGACACAGATTGCATAGCGGCTCGAAAGGTAAGAGAGTACAGTGATGTCCCTGAGAAGAGCCACAACCGCTTGGTAGGCAGGACGAAGTTTGAGGCTGTATGGTAGGTCTATGTCATCCTCGGAGCTTGGTGGTGGAAAGCTCACCGCAGTTCCCACTTCCACCCCGCCAGAAGCTTGGACATCTGAGTGTCGGCATCAACCATCTCCGACCGCTTTCAACCTCATCTGTTAAGAACTCTTGTCATCACAGGCTATTGACGACTTTGCCAGAGGAAAGACTGTGTTTGATAGAGGCACGACGGCCTGTTGAGAGAACAACACGTGAGCCAGCGCAGCGTCAACCCGACAAGGGCCAAGCTTCATAGAATGGTTCTTCGTGGCACGGTAGAGTAGGTACTTGTTCTTCTCCTTTGCCAGACCTGACTCATGTTAATTTCGAACTTGCCTCTTCCTTTGCTTGCTTCGGTTTATCAAACATAATTGAGCTCAAAGATATACGTCTTCCACTAGAGGATGTCCCGGAGAGATGCAGAAGCTTCTCTCAGGATGGAGCCTGGTCGGTCGTTTGAAGGCCCTCCTGGACGCGGCTTGTGTTTCCTTAATCTAGTACTCTCCAATCATTTCAGAAGCTTTCAAAACCATCAACGCAGTCATTCAACAGCCCATGAACAGCTTTTCACACCGCAAACCCTTTATATTCCGTACCTTGGACTTGTACGGCTTACGAGTCAATTCTATCCACTCGGATCAACTCTACAGTCTAGAATGAACGATAGACTGTCTAGAGATACGCAGCGATGGTCTGACCCTCACTCGCAAATAATCCTAGCATTCTTGAACGATCCGCGTGACTCAGGTAAATACTCGTCTTCCTCATCCGTATCTTCGAAACTGTCCTTGCGGTTCTGATCAGATTTAGAATCGATGTTCTGGTCAGCAGTGAGTAACATAAGCTCCGCAGCCTCCTCAGATTCATCTGATCGCGAGGTTGATCTAGCCTCCTGATGACGTTCTTTCCCAGTCGGACGATCTGCTCGTGAGCCACTTGGGTTCGCTTCCAACGGCGTGCTATTCTCGATGGCCAGAGATGGCTGCCAGGCACTCCCGCCGACTTGCGGAAAGATCTGGGCGGCTTGTGAAGTTCCCGCTGTCCGACTCGCGATCAAGCGCAAGCTATCGATGCAGTCACCCGGCGTGTAATTCAGAGTGTGTCTGTAAATGTCCAGCCCGCTAGGTCCCAGTCGAGGGTCATCCTGTATTTCTCCCAAATTGTTGTGGTGGTGCATTGATAGAGCATAGCCCGTGAAAAGTTTGAGGGTCAGGACCTGGCTGTGCACGTCTCTGCACATGGCTGGGTTGTAGCAATCCCAGATACGGCATTTGACATCGGGCCGATTCCCGGTGTAGCGGCCATCGGTTGCTGCTAGCGCTTGCAGCGTAAGCCGGTCCATCCACACCATGTACTGGAAACGAGCTCTATCCGCAAGGTTGGCGTAGTCGTCGTCGTCGAAATCCGCAAACGTGTCCGCTATTCCGATCAATCTATCTAAAACAAGTTCGGCGTCCTCGATCGGTTTCCGCAGCCATGCAGCTGTTGCAGACCACTCATGCCGGAGCTCCCGCGCGTTCCTCCGGACGATTTCTCCACTGGAGTTCGTGGCTTGCCAATCCAGAACGTCCCAGATTCTAGTGGGGTATCCGTTCAGCCTCGCGAATTTGTACGCCTTCACCACTCTCCTGACCGCCTTGTCATGGTCATACTTGGCGTCATTCAGCCGGACTTGGATGTTGAACAACTTGGTCTCAAAAAGTCGCAACTGCACACGACCGTCCGAGGCTCCTCTATAGTTTGGCACTTGGTCTTCATGCTGATAGAGAACATCCAGCTCGTAGTTGGAGGGCCAGAAGGTGGTATACGTTTTAGGCGCGCCTTCATATGGTACAGGGTCCGGAATGGGTTTGAACCCGGGATGGCCCCGTTCCTCACGCCAGCATCTTCGGCGAGATCTATAGAGCTTTTCGTGCGCATCTATGGGCTCATACCTCTCTGGTACTGTTCCCACTGTCAGTGCTTGCCATTGAAAGTGTGTGCAGTCATAAGCAGCAGCAGAAAACGACCACGACCGGGCGAATAATCGAGGCGTAGAAACAAAAACAAGGCCACCGCCTCGTCGTCGGACGTAGTGACTCCGTCTAGCACCCGTACTAGACTTACTAATATGCAGTGGAAGAAACTGTCCGGGCAAATGGTACCCAACATTTGGTTGGGACGCCTCAACCGGTTTAGACCGCGCTGACCGTACGGATCTACGCGGCGGAACGAGAAGACTGGTAGGACTCATGCTGCCTGAGCTCTCGCCAGACCCTGCGGCCACCTCTTCCGCCGGTGGTTGCTCCTCAAGAGCTGGCAGGCTGAGCATAGTTGCGTACGCGGGCCGTGGTGTGGGTGGGGTGCTAGATGTGGAGTCAGCGCAACGCAACCAGGTCCGTTTTCACTGCCATCCGCGGAGCGTTGTTCATCTCTCTTGGGAGCTAAGGCGCCAGGAGCTCTGCCTGAAACTCCAGCACAAGATTTCTTCTATGTACTCACACTATCAAACGGGGCACAATAGACTCCGCTGGCTCGTCGTTTGGCGCATGTGATCCCTCCTCGTACGACGGCGATGAATCTTCGTGGGATGGAAGGCGTTGGAGCGGAGGCAGGCCGCTGGCTTCCAACAGGGAGGGACTTATCGCTCCCTCTGGCGGTTCGTCTTCATCGCCATCATCGACAGGAATCGCTATTCCTTCAGTGATAAGCCAGTTCATTTGCTCCTCTTCCTCTGTTAACTCCCTCTCAATCTCTGCATATGCATGTTTCTCGTGTTCGTAGTCTAGAACAGCTATCCGTAAATCGGGATCCTCCTCGGATTTTCGGTAGAAATTTTGGCGGGGGTTAATCCTCCTAACAGGTACAGGACGGTAGTCGCTTGCAAACAGCCGTGGTCCTATGTCTTGGCGCAGCTTCGAGGGCCCATACGGCCCTTCGACGGTCGACGCAGAGTTTTTTGGTGCTGCAGGCTCATAGCGACGACATTTCTTTGCAAGCGCTGGCGTGTCCCCTCGACCATCGTCATCCCCTCTTCGAGCGTTTCGGGGTCTGCTCCGGTGCAGTGTTGGGGCTCCAGAGAGTCCTGGCTCGTCGGAGTCTGAGGTGTCTCCAGGTGGTGGCGTGTCGCCTCGGACATGATTGAGGCGCTGCAGTCTTTGCGGGTCGCTAGACCTCATGGGCTTGGGTAAGATCTTCCGAAAAGGTATGTTCGACATGGGTGCCTAAGGAGTGTGGTAATACCTGGGGAAAGGATACATGGCGGAAAGCGAAGCACAGGAGGAAGTTTGGCCCGATGGCGCAAAAGCTCTTTCCGGCGTTGACTTGTCATGGCGTTGTTATGGTCGCGGCAGCTGTGTGGAAGCTGCGACTGCCAGTTGTAGTCGCACTGCACAACGACACCAGCAAAAGCTCTGGCTGAACGAACATCCCTACGCATGTCGATGATCCTGTCAACGTTTGCTAATGCTGTCATCAAGCTCCTCCGATCTCTTCTGCACAATTTACCTGCCTTCCACGGTAGCAATGACTTTCCTCTGAACTGGCCGTTTTGACTCATGCAACACTACAAGATGCTTCACAACTGAAAATCACCGCTCTAATGCTGTAGCCTGCGTCACTAAGAATGGCCGGAATGGTCACAGTCCGCTTCCGCTTGCGGCAGCTCTCAGTCCTGATATCACGAACTGCAGCTTTGCAGTGATAACCATGGTCCACTCTGCATCTGACCGACTTCTCGTACTATCCGACTGTTGGTCAATCTACTCTGAAGCCTAACCAAGGAAGCGGTATCGTAATATCACCGAGATGACTGTGAGCAGAAGGGAAGACTCTGAACGGAATATGAGGACATGAAATGACAGCAAGGCAGCAACTTCCTGCCTCTGTAATTCAGGATCTTTACCAGCTAGCGAGATGCTCTCTCGCGTGTTACCGGCGCGATGCTTCATTGCGTTTGCTGGAATGTCCTCCATCTCTACTATGCACCAACGGAGTCTCTCAGCGCGGACAGGAAGCGCACATGCCTTGAGCTTTGGTTTCGACTGCTGCCAGCCTTCTCGCATTAGGCGGTTTATGTTTCTGTCGACCAAGATAGCACCGCGGGTTTAGCCTCTGCGAGAAGTCATCTGATGTGAAGGCAATCTCAGCTTTCCGAATGAGTGGATAGGAACCCGCAGGCCCAAAGAATCCCAAGTAAAGGCAAGCCTGTAGATATCCGGCGGCCATCAATGCGGCTCTTTAGCGGTACACTTCAACTATTTGCTTTCAATGATTACCTGTTGCTGTGAATGGTGACTGTTGTACTGTCACCCGGCGCTTGAGATCTGAATTCAAGGGTTTCAAGACGGGCTTTTGATTGGTGGACACAGCCGCCCGCACTTCACTTCCCCGTGAGCCGCTCCACACAAAGCCGCCTACACTGGGATTTAAAGTACGTAGTAGATACATTCAAGTACCCGCCCGCTGCCCGAAATAACTCGAACCGCCCGTAGACGCCTCTGTCCCTGTGTCCTGCGAGTCTCCTTAATACGGAGCACTCGACCGCCAAAACGGCTTCCACCTCTGTATCCGCTCCTCCTAGCAGCGCATCACGCCCGTCGACTGCACCTCCCTCACCTCTAGCCATAGCGTCGCGCCTGACTACCGCGAGTGCCATACTCTGGGACCCCAAACACACTCGGCGACCGCCTCCAACAATCCTCAAACCTACGCACGTCGGGACCCTATCACTAGAGAACAGGACAGACTCCAGCATCAGCATCAAGAACTTGGGTGGGAGTCGAGAAAGGGTCGCCACCATGGACAAGAGACATCCGAGTTCATTCCAGCAGCTGGAGAAGCTGGGAGAGGGCACCTATGCTACTGTGCGCTCTGGGATCCACTCCGTTTGTCTGTTCAGCGAGTGTGCTAATCTGGATAACAGGTATTCAAGGGCCGCAACCGGCAGACCGGCGAATTCGTTGCGCTCAAGGAGATCCACCTCGACAGCGAAGAAGGCACACCTAGTACCGCCATCCGCGAGATCAGTCTGATGAAAGAGCTGAAGCACGAGAACATCGTCTCCCTCCACGATGTCATCCACACCGAGAATAAGCTGATGCTCGTATTCGAATACATGGACAAAGATCTGAAGAAGTACATGGACAGCCAGCCACTGCCACCTGGCTATGACTCGCATGGTGGACGCAGCAGAGGCGCCGGCGGCCTGCCACCGGACACCATTAAGAGTTTCATGTATCAGCTGCTGCGCGGCATTGCTTTCTGCCACGACAACAGAGTCCTGCACCGGGATCTGAAACCCCAGAACCTCCTGATCAACACCAAAGGCCAGCTCAAGCTCGCTGATTTCGGCCTTGCCCGCGCCTTCGGCATTCCTGTTAACACCTTCTCCAACGAAGTCGTCACGCTCTGGTACCGCGCGCCAGACGTACTGCTCGGATCGCGCACCTACAACACCTCCATCGACATCTGGAGCGCAGGGTGCATCATGGCGGAGATGTACACGGGGCGTCCGCTTTTCCCGGGCACTACCAATGAGGACCAACTACAGAAGATCTTCCGACTGATGGGTACTCCGAGCGAGCGGAGCTGGCCTGGAATCAGCAGCTTCCCTGAGTACCGGCAAGGATGGCAGGTGTATGCGACGCAGGACCTGCAGATCCTGCTGCCGATGATCGATCAAGTGGGCCTGAGCTTGCTGTCCGGCATGTTGCAGCTCCGCCCGGAGATGCGCATATCTGCCGAGCAGGCGCTCCGACATCCGTGGTTTGCGGAGATTCACCAGCGATACGGCGGCATCCAGCAACAGGTTGTCGCGCAACAGATGGGACAGCAGGGCCTGAACCAGCAGGTCATGCAACAGGGGCCTGGGCCGGCGGGAGCTTCCTACGGGACATCGATGGCGCAAGGTGCATACTAACCGTCTCCTGGGCGGAGAGCATCTTATTCTGCCTGTTCCTGTATCTATACATGCCGCCCTCACGAACACCATATTACCTACTCGGCTCTCGCTAACTGCTAACGGAAGACCCGAGCTCCTCTAGTGCCACTCCAATCTTCGTCGACTACTTCGGCAACGCCTACTTTTCTTGAATTTCCCGAATCTCCGAGCATGCCTCCGCCTCTGCGGATCGACACTCCCATCGTCGATGAGAACACAGAAATAGATTTCCTGAGCTATCCGGCGCACGTCTCAACTTCTCCACATGCTTTCACTCCAGCCGCGCTGCCGTTCTTCCCTAGTCAGCCAGCAAAGTTCCCTTGGGCTCAGCACATCCTCAACCTTCCTCGATGGGAGATGCACCAACCACAACGTTGTGCGGATTCGCCAATGGAATGTTCGCCGGACCCTCACGCTCGTCGTTTCCAGCTCATTCTGTCGCCGGAATCCGAGACTGAACACCGGCAGCTTACAGTCCGGAATGGTTCTGTTCATGAGGCCGATGACTCGCCTGAGTATAATATTATTGAATACATCGATGGTATTGATCCGCTGGAGGAGCAGAGCAGCTGAAGAATCCGATCCATTTCGATCTGAGCGCTGAGGGTTCCTTGCTGCATAGCTGTGGTACTCTCGTGGCCACCTTTCCGTTTCCGATGACTGTCAAGTGCTCTCTTTTTGTCAGTGGTGGCGTTCTCTGCGCCTGTGGTTTGCGTTTCGCGGGCTTGTGCTTCCTCTTAGTTTTTCATTTGCACTGGTTGGGGTAAAGGCTGAGGCGCGACAAAGTTAATTTCATTTCTGGTAGGCTGCGTGGTTTGGATGATGCTATCTCTGGGAGCGTGGAAGATGGGTCTAGATGAGCTTGTGTATGCTCAGACAGATGGAGAGAAGTCAATGATCCGTGTTCTGTGCAATGCATAATGTTGAGACCTGGATGGTGACTATTCAGTACTCACCACATGAGCTACCGCTTCTTGGCTACCTGGACCGACTCTTATCTGCGCTATCCTCGTTTCTGATGAAGGTGACGTGTTTGGGTTCATCCACATGGCGGGATAGTCTACCTACAGTACTTGTGTGTTGTGCTATAGAAGGTAATCGCCTTCCAAACTGGCATCGCCCTCCATCAGCCAGCACCGCGGCGTTGTATGTTGAGTATCTTGGTCCTCACTCAAGCTGCTCACCCTCAAGCGTCGTGGCGCCAATACCCTTGCACCAGAATGGCGGAAATCATCAAGCTTTAGGAACATAGAAACTTATCATAATTGATAGTCGCACGCGGTGATAAGAACTGCCAGAGCCCAAACGTAACACTAGGTCTACCAGTGGTCTGATGCTCAATGAACACAGAATAGCAGCAACTTATCGGACGTAAGCGTAGAGAGACGTTAGAACTCTTGTGAGCATGTTGCAGTCAGAATCTATACCTGGAAGACTGATGGCACCGGCAGTGGAAAATATGACAGTGGGTTATCGGTTTGGCGATTCTAGAGTCTGACGGTTTCTGTCACCCGGGTACCTCGTTTGGTCGCGGACAACACATACGTAGAAAGCGGTCTATCACAAAAAGTAGGCATCTTCGCCCTTGCCGCGCGAGACGCTGTAACAACGCTTCTAGCCTTTCATGCGGCACAGCAGCGCCTACTTTGACGCCCGTTTGCCGTTGGTCTGTCCCGCTTGGGCAGTTATCATTAAGTTGCCTTGTATCACCGCCAGCAGGCGAAAGGGTTTTGAGTGTGTAAGAGGCAGTAGTACCATGGCTTCAATATCTTTGCCATACTACGTGGATGCTGCGACACTTCCAGCCGGTCTGCCGACTTTAGACGAAATTGAGAGTTCTCAAGATGTTCTGGTCGAACAAACTGGCCGCAAGGTTGTGGGGGTCGGTCAATACTACATCGTCAAATACGGTCGAGCAGTCGAGTTGATGGAAGGGGAGATTATGCTCTTCCTTGGACAAGTGACAGCTGTGCCTGTACCACGCATTTACGCTCTCTGCAAAGATCCCTCAAACAAAAAGGCCTACATTGTCATGGAGCGAATAGCCGGCAAAAACCTCGACATCGCATGGCCTTCCCTGAGCCAAACGCAGAAAGACTTCATCGCCACTAGACTCCGCGCAAATTTCTCGGAGCTGCGAAAGCTTCCATCGCCAGGCGGCTACTGCAGCGTCGGCAAGCGTCCGCTGCTAGACAACGTCTTCTGGACTCGTGACACAGTCGATACGATCTCCGGTCCATTCTCAACAGAAGCAGAGCTCAACGACGCCATGATCGAGAAGTACATCTTCAACAACCTTCCCCAAAAGAAAGCGAATTTCTATCGACGGGCGTTCCCAAGTGTCCTGCGCGGTCACCCTCCCGTATTTACACATGGCGATTTCCAGCGGAAGAATGTGATGGTGCGGGAAGTGCCCCGCTCCGGTGAGAGTGAGCAAGAAGAATGCGAGTACGAACCTGTGATCATTGACTGGGAATCTGCCGGCTGGTATCTCAGCTACTGGGAGTATTCGCGGGCGCTGTTTGCGTGCGGTGGATGGAGAGACGACTGGAGTGTCTGGGTCGACAAGATCCTGGACCCGTTCTTGCAGGAATGGGCCTGGGTCAATATGCTGCTTACGGAGTTATGGTTTTAGCCACCGCAATCTGTGGGAGTTGTTGCAACGCCATCTCCTAATGCACACACTTTCGCGCGCTGGTGTCCAGAGCTTGGAGGACTTCTTTTCTCGCATAGAGCTGACTGGAACGCAGATTGTGGTTCGGCGTTGGTTCGATGGTGACTGCATTAGACTTTCTTTCATGTTCTCCGTCGCAAAGGCAGCCGGGGAGCCGTAGCATCGTTATGGCGTCGTTCATGCTGTTGAGTCCTTCATCATGTTGCATCGGAACAGGCTTTACGAACGATAGAGAAACCACTGTAACCAAGTGCTAGATACGTGTGCCACTTCAAGATGAGCCGAAAATGGCGATGGAAAAGACTGCGGTCAGTCAAGGGACTGGAAAAGAAGAATGAAGATTCAAGAGATCGAATCTGTTCTCTGCATTACTTGATTCAGAACATCATCTGCTGACTGCCCTCGGTGTCATTAAGAATTATGCACACTCCTTATCCGCCACAGCACGTCCGAAATTCGACACGCTGACAACAAGGGACGACACACACGTGACTTCAATAAGAAACCATACCCAGACTCCCGTTCGTAGAGCTAACACCACTCTGACCATTGCATCCCCTGCCTGATAGGCAAGCCGCGGCCGGGTATCATGAAAAAATTACTTCTGTACCAGTGTTGCTGTACGCTGTCGCATGGCAATCCTTTGAGTTCTTTTCGCATTCATAACCACATCTGGACCGACGTACGAATCTCGTGCTCATTCTCCTGAAGCACAGGTCCCTGCCGCCGCAACAGCGTTAAGGCAAGTCGGCGGACGAAGGAGAACGAAGCCGATGTTCTCCTCGCAGTGTGTATGACGAAGCGCGACTGTCTTTTCGAGCGTCTTTTGATGAAAAGACTTGACGCCAGGCGGCTTTGCACTGCGGCCAGGATGTCGCGATGTAGATCATGGCGTTCCAGAAGCCCTGAAGCGGTAACACTGCAGCAGCAATGATATTGAGTGCGAAGCGCGGTTTATGCTCATGAACCAACGAGTATACGCGGTTGATTGTGGAGGGAACCTATTTGATGTCAGTCAGATGTCTGCTGATAGAGACAAGGGCGTCGATGTCAAGAAAATGATGAAGGGCAGAAGGTCCGGAGGGTGGTCATACCCAGACGACAACAAGCGCAATGAACATCAGCATCGCGACCTTCGCATACGCCCACGCAGCCTCGTTTCCCTGGTTCGCTACCCTTCGTCGGATGGTGTGCGAGAAGGACTTCCGCGCTGGTGCTGCCTCTTCATCACCCACGATTTCTCCGCTCGTGGCGGGACTTTCGGGCTCCATGGTTGTGCGGTGCTTATGGGACCGAGGTGTCTCGGCAGTAATGATCGCCGAGCAAGCCCACCTCTCTGGGTCAAGCTGGCCCCATGATCTTGAGTAATTGTGGTTTGGCGCTGGTGCAGCCGATGTGCTAGCAGAGCTGAGTGGTCTTGCGCTTGAATACGAGCTCCGCGACTCAGGTCGGAATGGCAATGGGCTGCTGCAGGCTTCGGGAGCTAGTTCGATGACTTCGGTTGTCACTTCGATCTTAGTGGTCTTGGTAACGGTTGAAAGATCCGTTAATGCGAATGGGTTCTCGATAGTTGGTGCGGGAGCGTGGGGGTGCTCTTTGGTAAAGGCACGAAGCTGCGCGCGTCTCTTGAAGATAACTCTGCCTGTTGCAACGTATATCGACAGGGTTAATATTATGACGACCCTGCCTCATGGTCAGCTCAGTGTTCAAAACTAGCCCGACACCAAATTCAGGTGCACACTTGTGCTCCTGGAAGACCTACCAGACAGGGCCGTAGAAAAATGTCAGGCGCATCCAGTCCCATTTAGTGGAGACCCAGCACCATAGCTATCATGGTTATTAGCACCTCTAGAGAGTGTACTTGTTGAGCATTGCGATAAACACTCACCGTTGCCGGACCATAAATTCGGGGACCATGTCTGTTCTTGGTGTAGTCCAGAACGAGGTATATTATTGGCGGAGGAAGCGGGAAGCCATAGCAGAACAAAAAGTACCACTTCTCCAGCCTGCGGAGATCTGTTGCATTGCGGCCCTTGAAGAATGTAAGATAGACGTTGAAAGCCATACACAGTGTCCATAAAGAGTCTGCGGGCATGAACCTGCCAAGATGGAGACGATTAGCACAACCCTCGAAGCGTAATACCAGTACCAACACGAACACGTCATGGCGTTCGGCGAGATAGACCCCCTCACGAAGCTGTACTCACCACTGGATCAAGAAACCTTGGAATTCACACAGCGCGCTGCCTTCTCCATACCGTATCCCCGAAACCGATATAAGGGTCGCAACGTTTGTAAGCGCATTGCCGATAGCCGCGTAGAGGATGAGTCTGTTGATGGGTTTTCGGAAAGCCGGGAAGGCTACGAATGTGCCAAGAATGAAGTTGGTGCCGAGTATCGAAAGGATGGACATGGCTCGCTCCACGGTCTCGATTGCGGTTCCATGGCTGCTTGATGGGTCGAAGGGCATCCCGATCGTTTTTTAGTGATGCTCGCGGCTCGCGATGCCCTGTGACGTTGTGGCTGGAAGTCTTGAACTATCAACATAAAATCCTCGGCATGTCGGTAGCAGTTTGGAGGGCGGGCGACGACGTGAGAGCGTCTCTCCAACCAAGAGTGTTCAACTCTTTTCAGAGCGCGTGGGGACCAGCTGGAGCGGAAGACTGTGGAGACAGAGGCGGCGAGCCAAGATGAGAGTAAACAAGCACAGTAGATGCGGTACAGGAGCAGAAGTGTCTCTCTTCAGAAAGATCGTGCTACACGCCTGTTTGGCGGTTCAGATGGAACAGGATCGATACTAGTGGTTCAGGCCCGCAGCAGTAATAGGTTCTCTGAATAAGAAGATATGTACAGGGCGACGCTTGAAGTCAATGATGCAAGAAAGACGTGCGACATCTACAAGACCCTCGGAGAAACGGTCTCATTATGACGACCTACCGGAGGAAGCGGAAGGACAGAAGAGTACCTGCAGGTCAAGATTAGGACGCGGTTGACGCCAGGCTAGACACGGCCAACCGCGTCGTACGACAGCAACATAACTACTGCTGAGGGAGGCGTCCTCGGCGACAGCGAAGCGCACCTGCTGATCATGAGGATCAAGACGAAAGAAGCGACGCCTCGGTGAAACTATTCCTATGACGGAAGCGTGAAACAAACGACCCGTATACAGAAATGGCAGGATCGAAGCGATGGAAGACTTGGGCGCCATCGCGCTGTCTACACTTGCGCAAGACCTACAAGCGAACAGTGTGACCCGCAGCGACCCGTCCAGAAACCCCCAGAAACACGCGCAGCGGGAGCGGAAAGGGGCACAAAACGGTCATTGTGGTGGTTGAGTCGCAAAACGGACGTGTCGCATGGCGAGATTTGCTGCGGCTGTGGCGCCGCTGTTGTGCTTCGGCCAACGGTTGACACCTGCCAAACCACCGTTCACCCCTTTTCCCCAGAATCTCCAACAAACCAGGTAAGGTTAAAGTTATGCTTGGTTTCCAACGAGGACGTTCCTTGTGAACAGTAACGATGTCTATCAAGGAGCTACCCTGCCCTTACTACTTTCCGGCCCGCGCGAGTTCTTCGCGCCATACTCAGGCGCTACCCCCATGTTGTCAAGGTTGTTTTTCATTGAGGTATTCAGTCTCTCTTATTACACGAAGACGAGCGAGAGTGAAGGTATATCCCACTTGCTGTATTGTGCGCCCGCTGATTCATCGATCTATTCAGCTATATCGAAACGAGCCACGTCCAGTATCAAGACGTCGTTGGTTTCAATCAAGAGCCACTTCATTGCATATACTTGAGCTCACGAACTACCAATTCGTTCACAGAGGGCACTTCAACAGCTGAAATAGTCACTTTTTTCGCACACCATTCCCATTCCCAAGCACACGACCGAAATTGGGCCCTTTTGTCGCTCCCTACGACCTCCTATCCATACTCCAAAGCATGAACACTGACACTCGCCTTTGGCAGCCAGCTAAGGGTGGTTGATCAAGACCAGCACCTCAGACGGCGGCAGGTCCCTGATCTCGACGTGTGCACGCCCCCCTCGATGTTGGACATTCAACAAGCCGCCCACCCTACGGGGCGGGCCCGGGGCTCCAGCAGCTTCGGCAGAATTACAAACGACTTGTAACGTGACTTCTGCACTCGCGTTGAGCCCCCCATCGATGATAACATCGGCGCTCGAGGCCCTATTGCCATGACCGTTGACCACACAAAGCGCCTCAACCTGATCCAGAATCCGTGACCAGGCAAAGATCTCGCCGCTGGCGGAGTTGGCAAAGGACTCACCGCCACCTGTCCGAATCTCACGCAAATACTGGCGACCAAATTGCAGGGCCGGATGTGTTTGACAAGTATTGATCAGAGCCCGGATGCGTATGAAGATAGGAAGGTTTGTACGGAAGCAGTGCTTCTTGTAGGCACCGAATGCTGTGAACTCAGGTAGCCTCGAGTTTGCTGGGGGGCCTGGAGTGTATTGATTACAGACACGGCATACAGCTTGAGCAGCGCGGGTTTGGCTACACCTTCTAATAGAGTGAGGCGCGCAGCTGAACTCTAGTATCCGCATTGCGGCCAAATGCATCATCCTGTCCTTCAATGCAAACCCATGAATACGAAATTCATCAGACGATAGATCACAACGTATTCGATGAACTCGGCAAACCTCGATATGCCCAATCAACGCAGGTATTCAGGGACAATGCTGTAGGCTTGAACTGCCCCTAGAGTGTGCTGCCATAGTGGGCCGCACGAACGAGGCAGATTATGTTATGTATAAGGCAACCAAAGGAAGTACGACAGGGGCCATTCAGCCGCAGCCATTACCTGGACCTGCATATCGATCTGAGGGACGTCTCCGAAAGCATCATTGGTTGCATCCACCGCTGAACCGCGCCGAACAAGCGGCAGAAGTGTGAGAGTAAGCAGAAGCTTTTGCTAATGGCTTTCGGCTCCGAATTTGATGCAGCCGGTGGTCAGCGACAGGCTCAACAATTCGAGAAGGTGGTGGCTTTCTACGACATACGCCGCGGATAGCCCAGGTGATACAGCTCCTAGTAAGACACTCGTAACATTAGATAATCATTGGGAAAATAACTCAAAATTTTACGGTTCTTCTAGGACTAGGTGAAAGAGACGTTGTAGGTTTGAAACGCGTTAGTTACACCAAAAGGATATAGAATTAGACGTATGCCAAGTGCTGATGGACAGAAGAGGTGAGGGGCACTAGACTTTGTGGATGCCGAGAGTTGGCAACCCGATGTCCTGTACCGCTGTCAGGATCGACGGGACTTCCCTTCACTGCTAACCTCTCTCCTTGCTGGGACGGGAATTCGGGCGATGCCGCCGCTAACAAATGGCCACGGGATTGATGATGGCTTGGACGGTGCCAGTAATCAAAGGCTGGCCGAGGACGAACAGAAACTCCTTGACGCCGTCCTTGATCAGCTCACGGGTATCGAGGGTCTCCAGGATGTAAATGCCGTTGGCGGTCAGCAGCACCTGGTGGCTTTCAAAAAGACGTGTGATATTGGGCGGCGGCGCGACCTCCACGCCCATGGTGTCGGCACCGACAGCGACGACTTTAAGGCCCGCCAGGTACTCGGCCGCGCCGACATCAATGCCGGGCCATCCCGTGGCGAAGCGCGTCCCGTTTGTGTAGAGCATCGGTAGCCAGCCGGTGTGCAATACCACCACATCTCCTTCCTCGATCTTGACGCCCTGGGCCTGCTGTGCGGCCTCGATATCATCACTGCTGATAATTTCACCCTCAACCAACTGCGTCTTGCCTTTTTGCTTGGCCATGTCGAGCAACACGCCACGCGTGACAATAGGTGGAATCTTCTCAATACCCATTTTCGTAACGCCAGTGACCTCGACGAAGTCCCTTGCCTCGCGACGGTTGTAGAACGTGCGGTTGAAGCCGAAATGAGCAAGGCTGTCGAGCTGCGTGCCAATGCCGAGCCAGCCGTTATAGAGGTCGTCGACGTAGCTCCCCAGGCTTTCGCTGAGGGTCTCGCCCCCCTCTTGATTAGGCATCACGATTGTAATGGTCATTGACCGCGGTGGGAACGCCGGTGTCGAGCTATCAATCGGGATACCGAGTCGGTAGGTTTTGCCGGTGGTGATGAGCTTAGAGGCATCCAGCACTTTCTGCGGCGTGAGCCGGTTGGCAGCGCCGATCTCATCCTCAGGTCCCCATTCCGACACGGGGACGTTGAAAACCTGTGCTTGAAGCAGCGATGCCAGCACTAACGCGAGCAGAGCGGTATGCAGTGCAGCGCGAAACGACATCGTTCATGGTAGAATTTGGAGCTTGTGATCGTGGATTCGGTGCCAGCCGGAAGGCGGAGGTGATGCGTTATATGGAAAAGGAAGAGTACGAGTTTACATGACAACCTACGTAAGCACCCTATGCATCTGCATTGACAGCTGTGACCGGGCCGGAAAGGACGACTCCGCTGAACATCGATGATTGTATAGACGGTGAAGGAATACGAAGTGAGCCATCCAAGGAGCGATGAGATTTGGTCAGACAGAGACTTCGACTGGTACAATCCAAGATCCTCATGGGCTGAGCCGATGCTGCCGGCCTTGAGCCCATCCGCTGGAACAGTGTACTTCTGGATCTGAGCTAGGGGCAAATAATCTTTGCAAGGATGGTCATCGGACAGTTCTTAGGCGTCTGAAGTGACCAGCCTATGGCTATACACACGCTGTCGAGTTTCTTGTATAGCGACTAACCTACATCGTGACCACATACTGTAGTCATGCTCTTGCGATTTCTGTCACATCGGCCCGGGCTTTAACCAGGCTCCGATGTGACAGAAATCGCAAGAGCATGGTTGTGTTACCGGAGGTGTCGACGGTTGTCGTCGAGGAGGCGGAGAGATCGAGCCCGAATTCGGACGCCAGCAGCTGAAATTGTGTTCTGTTTCCGCCGCCTAGAGAGTCCTACTGACGGTACTTGGTCAAACTTTTGCCAGGCTGGCGCTGTATCGATCAAGCTAAGAGACACAGGCGCGGAGAATCACATTCTGGCCCATGGACCAAGCCATAAGCGCTAGGAACAGGCCTCGCTTTGCCGCAATAGGCCCATTGAGAGCGCCGCATCAACTCTGCCGTGGGGCAGCTCAGGGTTAAGTCTTGGCTAGAGTTATTGGTGCATCGAGGACTTCGAGCGAAAGACGCGAAGGAGTTAGCATGCTTCGCTGCACCGCATCTGATGACCCAGCCATTCAGCCATCCAGCCACCAAGTAAGCTGACAGACCAATAACTTGTAGCATGCACAACACCTCATGCAGCTGGCACCTTGGCCTAGGGGAACGGTGTGGTACACGGTTAACCCCAACTAGACATCAGCCCTGCGGGGAACTGGCGAGCTCGAATACTTTAGCAAAGGCCTTTCCGCTAGAAAAATGTCCTTAGATTTCAGATATCCTGTCGAAAACACCACGTTGCCCCACGTTGCCCTACGCGTCCCTTAGAGCTCAGAAAAACAATTCCTAGCCATGAACGGTGAGACAAACGGCGACTATGGAGCCAATGGCACTGATGGACATCCTTCCGCAATTGCCAGCACAGTTGAGGAGTTCCTTGCCAGAACTTACGACTTCTTGATCATTGGAGGTGGCACAGCAGGCTTGACCCTCGCCGCTCGCCTTACAGAGAACCCGGACACAACCGTGGGAGTGATTGAAGCTGGCAAGAATCGGCTTAATGACCCTTACGTCGACACCCCTGCCATGTTCCTGCAGACGCTTGGGAATCCGGAGTACGACTGGATGATGTCCACGACTCCCCAGGTCAGTATCTTTCCGTGTACTACCTCTCAGATGCTCTGTGTACTCACGGGGTTTCCAGGATGCGAACAAAGGTAAGGTACATCATATGCCGCGAGGAAAGCTGCTCGGGGGCTCCAGTGGTATCAACTACATGATGTGAGTGAGGTTCTACCTCTTGCTTCAGGTGTTTACTAGGCCGACGCCTCAAACTCAATCAGGTACGTCCGCGGCTCGAATGCTGACTACGACGACTGGGCCACCCTGGTGGACGATCCGAGCTGGTCATCTAAAGGCATGAAACAATATATGCAGAAGCACCAAACGCTCGAGCCCATTGATGAATCAATCACCAATCGTTCAACGATGCCCACTGTGGGGGAGAACCACGGTACATCAGGGCCAGTACGTACCAGCTTCAACGACTGGAGGCTGCCCATCGAGGACGATATCATCAAAGCATGTGACGAGGCCACTGGCATGACGAACAAGCCCGTGGATCCTTGGAGCGGCGACCACATCGGGTTCTTCAACACGCTGGGAAGTGTTTGTAGGACCGGTCCAAATCGCGGCAAGAGGAGTTATGCGGCGAGAGGGTACTTTGAACCAAACAAGGCCCGGCCAAATCTCAAGGTCCTTTGCGAAGCGCTGGCGACTAGTATCGTCCTGGAAGGGTCTACCGCGACGGGTGTCAGTTTCAGGCATGGTGGAGAAGAACATACCGTCAAGGCCAACCGAGAGGTCATAGTTTCTGGCGGAGCTTTGCTCTCACCTCAAATACTCGAACTCTCGGGCATTGGAGACCCCGATGTGTTGGAAGCTGCAGGTATACAATGCAAGATCGCCCTTCCAGAGGTCGGAAACAATTTCCAAGATCACGTCTTGTCCGTCGCTGGTTATGAGCTTACCCCTGGGAATATGTCTCTCGACGCTATTTACAATCCTGACGTGATGGCCGATGCACAAAAGACGCTTATGGAAAAGGCCGGAGGGCCGTTGACCTGCATCTCGAGCAGCCAGGGCTTCTTCAGTTGCAAACTCTTTCTATCCGAGGGTGAAGTTGAGGATATCATCCGCAGCATTGAAGAGATACCGGATCAGACCGACTTTCAGCGAAAGCAGCGTGAGCAGGTCATAGCCCACATACGAAACCCGCAGTCAGCCAACCTGCAATTCGTTCTGGTAGCCGCAACAGCTGGTTTCGATGAAGGCGTAGCGGATCAATCGAAGCTGTTCCCGCCGGCGGACCTTTCGAAGCCAATGGGTATCACACTAGCCATTTGTCTCCAGTATCCCGTGTCCAGAGGTTCGGTACACATCACTAGTTCTGGTATATGCTCCTTTGCCCACACCGACAACCGCGATGTGTATCGCTGATACTGAACAGACCCCACCCAGCCGCCTGCGATCGATCCAGCGTATCTCCAGCATCCCGCAGATGTGGCGGTGCTAGCAGCTGGCATGAGATTCCTCGACAAAGTCGCCAATTCCAAAGCGCTAGAAGGCAAACTCGGTCGACGCGCCACCCCCCGGCCCGAACTCGACTTGCAGAAGGCCGAGGATGCCCAGGAGGCAGTGAGAGATTGGGTCATAGGAGAGTACCACCCCTGTGGCTCCTGCGCGATGGGCGACGTGGTTGACTCGAAGCTCAAAGTCAAGGGTGTTGATGGGCTAAGGATCGTGGATGCAAGCGTGTTCCCTAACCACGTGAGCGGGAATATCGTTAGTTCGGTCTATGCTGTGGCGGAGAAGGCGGCGGATATCATCAAGGCGGACTACGATTATGCGCCTCTTGCTAAGGTGGCAGCGTAGAGTATTGGTGATGGATAGAGTTAGAGAGGGCAGTACACGGTTTCGGTCCCGGTCGATGACTTGGATACATGCTCTGAAGACAAGAAGAAGCTTTCAGGGGCGCTGGATGAAATTATATACGAGATCATGCCGTTCGATGATTTGAAATATTCCGACTGCAACTTGAATTCCGCGTCATCTTTTACGATCTGACCCCTGAAAACGTGCAGAGCCGTTGCAATCATCACATACCCTGTAACCATCGCCACTCACTGGAACTCCATAGCCTGCCCAACTCCCTTCAGCTCCCCCAACCACTCCGGCCGATGCTTAATCCACAACTCGGCATCCGGGCCTGCTCCCTGTAATCCCTCGTCGAGTGTGCCCGCTTGCACGATAGCCATTCCCTTCAAGTCATCCGAGTCGCCCTCCTTGTAAATCATCGTGCCGCATTCGGGGCAGATATGAAGCGTAATCCGCATGCCGTTCTCGTGCGTTGTGTCCACCTCTTTGGGCGTACCCTGTGTGACGTGGAACTTGTCTACGGGAACGAGGAGATTAGAGGAGAAGGCGCTACCGGTTACTTTTTGGCAGGTTAAGCAGTGGCAGAGTGCCTGTTTCTGACAGGTCAGGTTGGTAACTGGAGAAAGCAAGCGAATAGGAAGCTCATGCCTTCATGGTGGGCTCGCCTGTGAACTCGTACTTGAGCTGTTGGCAGAGACAGCTTCCGGACGGCATCGTGTTGGTGTGTTATGGGTGTTCTGTTCTTCGGCTTTGAGGATACCTGACATACGACTGCAGCACCACATACCTTCAATATTTCTTATAGTCTGGGGCATTGATGTCGCGCACGATCGCGAAGTCCTCTCAGCTGATGCTCAGCATAACCCTATGAGAGTTCGTCAGGGTCCAGTTGGTGTCTCCTAGCGAATCAGTGCATACAATTGAGCCGACCTGGGCCAAGAGCTGACATGACCCTGACTAGCCGATCAAATCCGCTCCTGAGCCAAGGCATCCTGAGATCGAAAAGTGTCACCGCATCGGATGCACATGAGACTGAATAAAATAACCAGAATGCTTGGTCATGCACGAGGAAGCCAGCCAGAATGGCCTTCTCTCCGCTATTTTAGGCTACGTTTTTACCCCTCTCTCGTCTTGCTAACAAGACAGGAAACTCTCCTGTAACCTCAAGACTCGACAGCAAAATCGCGCAGCCACAAGTAGTACACCTCAGACTTACTCGGTACAAACCACTGCCCTCGCGTGAAGACAAAAGGCCCAACACGCCTCCACCATAGCGACATGTCGAAATTCAAAACCGTCGCTGGAAAAAAGAATCTCCGCCCACGTGGAAGAAGCTGCAGAGTAGAACGACCAGAAAGACATGCGAGAGTAGAGAGACATGCGTAGATCGTAACAAGGCGATCCCGGTCAACCGGCTTTAGAACGAGACAAAGGAGATGAAAGCGTAATCTTTAAGAAGTCCGAAAATCCTCGTCCGATGGTGATGATGTTGATGCGCTAGAAATCCGTCATGCGCCCGGTAAACGTCTCTTCGTAAGTCGGTGCGGCCCTCGTATGAGCCGCCATACCCGCCCAGTGATTTCATGCAAACTGCGACGGTCACTCCTCTTCATCTTCACCCGCCCCTGCCCTGGCCTTCATGACACGACTCTCCGCCATCATACGGTGGCAACACAAACCCCTTCCCACTTCTTTCGAGCACCTCTTCGCAATCAGCCTCTCCACCTACTTGATTATGAAACCGTCCCCTCCTCCGCTCTCTCCCTCTGCTGAGCCTCTTGCACAGGACTCCCCTCCCTCTCCTCGCCCCTAAATTTTCGTCTCCAGAACCTAAACCCAAACTTGCTTCCCCTTCCATCCCCCTCCTTCCCCTCGCTCGTCGTCCTTTCCAGTACCGTCCGCGTATGCGTATTCACATTTGGCGTGCTCGAGCTCCTCGACGCGACAGGCGTCAGACTGGTCACTGGGCTCTTCTCCGCGACAGCCGCTTCTTTCTCCTTCCGTCGCCACGTGCTCCGCTTCTCTGACTTCCTGCGGTCGCCAGCGGGGTTGGTGGCGCAGCAGCTGGCATCCTGCTCCTCGTCAGTGTTCACGACGCCCTGGCGCGGGATGTCAGATTGGGATGACAGTGGCGGGGTTTCGAGGGAGCCGTTGACGGCGGACGCGAGGTGGAGGCTATCTGCCTTTGAGGGCTGGTCCGACGTCCTGTCGTCAGAGGGCGTGTCGAGGCCGAGCTCCGGCTTGCGCGCTGGCGAGACAGAGTGTCGCCTCTCTTGCGTGGCGGGGAGCTGGGCGTTTTTCTGCTGCTTCGCTTGTTGGTGGATGAGGATGGTGGTTAGGTTTGCTGACGCGATTGGGTCGTTGCTACCTCGACGCTCTTGTTGTACGGCGTTCTCGGTGTTGCGGATCGCGGCCTGCTCTGACCCGCGTCTTGAGGGCCCTAGAGAGGATCGTCGGGAGTCTGAATTTGACAGGGAAATGTGCGTGGGATTTGGTAGCGCTGGGGCCCGCGGCGTTGCGCCACTGGTAGGCGAGTGTTGTTCTGAGCCCGGCTGGGAATTCTTCCTCCTATTCGTGTCGACCAAGCTGCGGCTTCTCGGGCTGACAGTGCCGGACGCCGTGCCGTTTCCCGCGCCATGTCCCGCGCCGTGTCCCGCGCCGTCTAGTGTCCTGATTCCTAGCAGGTCTTTCCTCCCCCTCTTCTCAGCCATCTT